>NW_018165660.1:399321-399629 GCF_001263595.1 Phalaenopsis equestris | reverse complement strand
CAGAAGGGCTTCCCGGCGGGGCCCTCGGGCCCGTCGACGGCGCCCGAGACGGTTATGGGACGAAATCCAACTTATTTGGACGCTTTTTGAAAGGATTCTTGTGACAACTCTTCAAACTTCGTCCCTACACTTTAAAACAAATAATTTAGGTTAGAAAAAGGAGGATTTTTGTGAGAGGAATGTTAGGAAGAGTGTGGAGAAAGTTTAGGGATTTTAGAATATGAGTAGAAATGTAGATTTCTACCCTTTTGGAGAGATTGGAGAGGAGATTTTGTGAGAATTTGTAAGGAGATGTTCTAACATTGCAT
>NW_018165660.1:395277-398247 GCF_001263595.1 Phalaenopsis equestris | reverse complement strand
TCTTGTATTTTTAAGCATATATAAAGTCGCTGTCAAGTTTTTGGCGTCGTTGCCGGGGAAGCTTCGGTAAGAACTTTATGAGAATTTTAGTTGAAGTAATTAGGCTTAGACTTGGAAAACCGTAGTGTCGTGAAAACTGTTTTGTGTGAAAAGTGTTTCTATATGAAAAAGTGTTGTGAAAAAAAAAGAAAAGAAAAACTGTTTGTGTGAAAAATATGGTGTTCGTGAAAATGTTTTGTTGTGTTGAATATATTTATTTGTTTAATTGTTAATGTATTGTTTGTTGTGTTGCGTATGCGAAACAAAGGATCTGTAGGACTTGTGCCTTATGATCCCGAGTTTGAAAAAAATAAAAAAATAAAAATACAAAGAGGACTAGAAGAACTAGAAATGGAAATGGAAAACTTTCAAGATAATAACTTAAAAAATCATCATACATCATTGAGGGATTACGTAAATCTTACGACAGATGAAATTCACTCAAGTATACAAAAACCCTGTCGTAGAAGCTGACTCGTTTGAAATAAATCCTGAGATTATCCAACTGGTGTAGAAGAATCAGTTTGGGGGAACTCCTTTGGAGGATCCCTATTTACACTTATCAAATTTTATAGAACTTTGTGCTATATTTAGTTATAACGGTATGTCAGACGATACTGTCAGACTACGACTTTTTCCTTTCTCACTAAGGGATAAGGCTAAAATGTGGTTATACTCATTAGCACCTGACTCTATTAAAAATTAGGAGGAGTTAACTCAGAAATTCTTAACTAAGTATTTTCCACCTTCAAGGACTACTAAACTTAGAAAAGATATTATCTCATTTTGTCAGTATGAAGGGGAATCAATAAACGAAGCTTGGCAAGGATTTAAGGAACTCTTAAGAAAGTGTCCACATCATGCTCCGCCTGGTTGGTTAATCATTCAAATTTTTTATAATGGGTTAGAAGAATCCCTTCGGTTTATAATTGATGTTGTTGCTGGTGGATCATTAATGTCAAAACCATTTGATGAAGCGTATGTGTTAATTGAAAATATGGGTGCAAACGAATTTCAATGGCCCTCTACAAGGGTAAATCCTAAAAAGGTAGCCAGTGTTTATGATACAGATGAAATTTCAATTCTTGCATCTCAAGTTGCTGCAATATCAAAGAAGTTGGACCAATTTGGAATGAACCAAACTCAATTTACTCCAGTAAGTGAGGAAAGTTCATTAGGGCATATGATTGATTCTAACTTATCATATGATGCTTTAAATACCATAAACAACCCATATTCTAACTTTTATAAATTAGGATGGAAGAACCATCCTAATTTTAACTGGTGTCATACTACTTGGGGTGGAAACGAACAATGGGAAAATAATCATGCAAATCCTAATGGAAGTTGGAATAATCAGGGGAACACAAACTATAGACCTTCATATCCACCGGACTCTAACAATGATCAACGATTTGAGAATAAGAAGATGACTATGGAAGAAGTGGTATTGCAAATAGGAAACCGGTTGCAAAGTCAAAATGTTGTGATTAGAAACATAGAGAATCAACTGGGACAAATTGCTAATTCACTTAGCAATAGAGCCCAAGGAACACTTTCTAGCAACATTGAGATCAACCCTAAAGAGAACACTAATGAACAAGTAGAAGCTGTCCAATTAAAAAATGAAAGAGAGATAGAGGATGTGGTTAGAAAAGTGAAAAATGTTGGGAGAGAAACAAAGGAAACTAAAAGACCTAAAGAACAAGTTTCTAAGGATCTGGAAAAGTTAATATCTCCAACTGAAATCAATTTGGAAAGACCACCACCTCCATTTCCTCAAAGACTTAGACAACATGAGTTGGATAAAAGATTTTCAAAGTTCATGGACGTACTTAAGAAGATTACGATAAATATTCCTTTCGCTGAAGTTTTGAAACAGATGTCAAGTTATGCAAAATTTATGAAGGAGATAATAAATAAGAAAAGGAAATTTGGGGATTACGAGACAGTTGCACTAAGTGAGGAGTACAACGCTATACTTCAGAAAAATTTTCCTCGAAAACTTAAAGATCATTGTAGCTTTACAATTCCTTGTGTAATTGGAAAGAGATTATGTGGAAAAGCTTTATGTGATTTAGGATCGAGCATTAATGTGATGCCTCTATCTATATTTAAAAGGTTAGGTTTAGACGATATTTCCTCCACTACTATAATTCTTTAGTTAACTGATCGATCTATCATTTATCCAAAAGGGATTATAGAAGACGTGCTTGTTAAAGTGAATAAATTTATCTTTCCTATGGACTTTATTGTATTAGATATTGAGGGAGATAAAGAATATTCCATTATTTTGGGGGAGAACTTTTCTTATTACTGGACAAGCTATGATAGATGTGCAAAAAGGAAAGTTAATTATGAATATTAATGACCATGAAACCACTTTTGATGTTTTAAAGGCTATGAAATATCCAGTTGAGAGAAAATTTGATGATTGTTTTCGAATGGATGAAATTAATTTTCTAAGTAAAAACTATTTCCAGAAAAGTTTTAAAAATAAGTTAATAGATGAGATCGAAATGGGCTTTCATGATGAGTCTAAAATGTTGTTTAAAGAAGACTGTATGTATGTTCAGGAGAGGTGTGAAATGATGGACGTTACTAAAAATAGTAAACTTTTAAAAAAAAATAGTAAACTTTTAATTCCATCTGTTGAAAAATCTCATGACCTTAAAATGAGTTTACCTTATACAATTTTAAAGCCTATTTATTTAGTGAATTCATATACACCACAAGTCTCTATATCTTCATATTCGACTCAATCACAAGATGAACCTGAATTGAATGATGAAATCAGTAAAAGATCTCCTATGAAAGAGTTATTCAAAGTCACTGAATGACATATTCCGTGGTATACGAACAAAATGAATGAGATTCTGATGCTGGGGCAGATTATTAATGCAATTAACAGTTACCCCCCAGAGATTTTAC
>NW_018165660.1:394195-395008 GCF_001263595.1 Phalaenopsis equestris | reverse complement strand
GAACAAGGATATGAATCAATATGAAAAGGAAGAGCTGAAAGAAAAATTTAAATTCCAGGACTTTGTAGGAATCCCTGGATTTGGAAAAAATTGGGTTATTGATCAAGGATTACTTAATTGGAATTTTGATCCAGATGGAATCATTTGTTCAACTAGCGACATTAAATCAAACGCTTTATGGGAGGCAACCCATAGTTATCTGTGTGATTTGATTTAGTATGCTTAAGAGTCATGATTATTAGTGTTGTATTGTGTTTGCTTTAGTGTGGATTGATCTGTTTGCTTGATGTTTGTTAGATGTTTGGATTGTAAGTGGTTTGATTTTCTTTTTGTGTGTCATGAGGGAGATGATTCATTAAATTCTTATTATGGTTAGACTTGTATGTTCTCTTGTAGTAGTTGGATTGACGAGTCCACTACAACTCGGGTCTCACCCAAAATTTAGTTTTATAAGAGACATAATGAATTTTAAAAGTGATAGTTCCATCTCATATTTGTTACTTCTTTTCTCGGACTTTATTTTCATTTGATAGGAGTCGCGAACCTATTTGATGAGTAACTTATGAATGATTTTACACTGTACTTATAGTGTTTAATTATTGGGATATGGTGATGCCTAGTGTTGGTGCTCGAGAACCAATATATAAGGGATAATCTTATCTTTGGAATTATAATCTATAAAATCATTTATAAGCACCCAATATATTTGTGTAGGGATTCCGTTAGAAATTGGAAGTAAGTTAGTGAGATGCGATGAGATGGAGGAAGAACTGACCTCATTTATCTTGTTTGTGTGTTTGTGTTTGTGTTACA
>NW_018165660.1:364291-394112 GCF_001263595.1 Phalaenopsis equestris | reverse complement strand
GTGGGCAGCTACGAGGCCTCCGGCTGGTGTAGCTATCATGGATGACAGGCGGCTGGGCCCCTCTATCGAATCTTGCTCTATTATCACGTTCTTGCCTTTATATGATGCATTATCTTTGGCGGTCACCCTCAGTAGTGAAAGCAATCTCACTTTTTTTCTGTAGCTAACGACATTCATCAGAGGACCTTTGTATTCCATGTCAACTTGGTTAAAGTCCATGTTGAAGTCTATGGTACCGCCCTACAACGTCATTTCCTCATTCAATGCGAGGCTCCAGTCATTCTTGAAAGCGAATATCACCCTCTTTCCCAACATTTTCTATATACGACAGGAAAAATGTTAGTGGACGAAACTTGGCATGAACGAGAACGAAACAAAGTATTTATTAAAGTAGCATTTAGTTTGTTTTGGTGAAGAGAATTGTTTATTTTATGTATGAATTTTGTTTAATTTTGTGGAACATTATACTCAAAAGTGTAAAGGAGAAAATTTAAAGTTTTTTTAATTTTTTTTCTAAAAATTATCATTATATTGAGGTCAATTATAAAATTTGGACCTGGTCATAGATATTTTGCCACATAGATAACCCCAAACAATCAAAGTTTCAAAGTTTCAAAGCAAGAAGATGCAAGCGGCATCAGGTTGCATAATAGGTTTTCAGATATCATTCATTTATTGGTAACATGGGTCTTTCGACCCGAAAGTCCATTAACTGGTAGGATCCTTCTGTGTAGACCTTTTCAACGACAAATGGTTCCTCCCAAGTTGGCTCGAATTTTTCACCTATTTTGTGGCGTGCAAGAATAGCCCTGTTGAGCACAAGTACAAGGTCACCAACTTTGAATGTCCTTGGACGGACCAATTTGTCATGGGGTTGTACCATCTTTGCCTAGCAAAGCTCCAAAAGTTGCTGTGCATTTACTCATTTTTGCTCGACACTTTTCAGTTCTTCAAGTCTGAGTTTTGCACTTTCTTCTGTTGTGAGTTGAGTGACAACGATGACTCTGAGAGACGATGTCTAGATTTCTAGCGATAGCACAGCCTTGGACCCATACACGAGCATATAAGGTGTACATTGAGTGGGAGTCCTAAACATCATTCGATGGCCCACAAGGCTTCTACTAGTTTGTTGTGCCAATCTCTTTTGTTTTCATCAAGTGTTTTTTTTTAAATCTGTACCAGTGTTTTGTTCAAGGCTTTAGCTAGATCATTTGCTCTGGGATAGTAAATCGTAGAGTATCTCTAATCTATCCCATGTCTCTTGACAAAATTATTGATCTTTGTGCCTCTAAAAGCTGTCCCATTGTCAGGAATTATTCTTTGCAGTACTCAGAAATGGTAGGCAATTTTGCTTTTAAAAAATTGAAGGACGTGTTGTGTCGTAACCTCACACAATGGTACTGCCTCTGCCCATTTAGAGAAGTAATCTGTAGTGGTAAGTATAAATCTGTGTCCTTTGGAAGATGGAGGGTCTTACGGACATATTATGTTTTTTCTCCAACACTCGAATGACCATGAGACAACGGTTGGGTGTAGCACATTCGGAGGTTGGTGTAAGACCACCCCATTGACCAAAGGAAAATATGTTGAGATTTTCATACCTATTTTACACTATTTTTCATGATATTACACTTTAAAGAAGGTTATTTTGATGTTTTATTGCAGGTATGATGAATTATGATCATTGGAGCAAAAATATGTAAAAATGGTGCAATTTGGAGTAAAAACGAGCAAGAAATGATATTTTTCCCTATCACATTTCGATAAGTCTTCGGATGCTTAATCTCTTTAAACTTCTTGCATATTTTTGAATGAGATTACACTTTAAAGAAAGATTTCTTTCATGCTTATTTTGTAGGGCTATTTGTTAGGAACACAACGCAACTGAAATGGGGCAAAACGGAGCTAAAACGGAGCTAAAACGGAGCCAAACGGTGAAGCTGCGCAGTCCGCCCGCCGAGGGGCCCGACGAGACGGCCCGCCGCCGGCCCAAAAACGGCGCCGACAGCGAGATTTACCCGAGAAGACCGAAAAATGAAAGAAAAGCTCACCGACGGCACCCTCGAGCCCGCCGACGGCGCCCGGGACGGCTATGGGATGAAATTCAACGTATTTGGATGCTTTTTGAAAGGGTTCTTGTGGCAACTCTTCAAACTTCATCCCTACACTTTAAAAGAATGAATTTAGGTTAGAAAAAGGGGGATTTTTGTGAGAGGAATGTTAGGAAGAGTGTGGAGAAAGTTTAAGGATTTTAGAATAGGAGTAGAAATGTAGATTTCTACCCTTTTGGAGAGATTGGAGAGGAGATTTTGAGAGAATTTGTAAGGAGATGTTCTAGCATTGCATGGATCCCGGGAGACTTTATGGGAGATATTTTCTTCTTTCTTTCAAAGGAAAAAAGCTAAGTATTATGTTCTTCATTATCTTATGATTTTGTTAACACTTATCTAGTGGATTTGCTTTGATGAAATGAAATTTTCCGTTGTGTTTTCTTCATGCTTTGTGATGTGTTTCTCTTACTCTCTCTTCTTGTTTGGAAATAATGACATGAGAAGATTATGTCATTGTTTTCATTTTACTTTTCTTTTGTAATGAGTAGAATTCATGTTTAATTGTAATTTCATTGATCCGAAAGGGTGGTGTAATTCTCAACAAAGTAGAACCACATTTAGATTTCATGGATGGTTAAGTTCATGGGAGTTGAATGCAAATAAATAGGAAAATATACTTTGATGGGCGTAGAATTGGAGATTTTAGGGTGACAGACTAAAATCCCCAATTTGATCCTATTGTTTGAGTACTGAAGCGAAGATGTTAGCCCTCAGGCGAGGGGAACGTGGGAGCTCCGAAGTGAGAGCCGGTATCCTCCCAGCCTAGCCACAGATTCAGTAAACAAGCATAGGATTAGTCAATGTTCTTTATGCCTGGACCAAAGGGTAAAGAATAGGATTTCTCCTATTTGGCACATACAATATTTAACGTATCTCCTTCCTTTACATTATCCAATTCATTACATAAGAATAGTTTTTAATATCTCAAAATTCTCCAAACCAAATCATCCAAAAAGGGGTATCTTTAGAATTAATATTTACATTTAGTTATAGTTACTATCTTTACAATTAACACTTGCATTTAGGAGTAGTTGCTAGATAAAACATCATTTTAATCGACATTCCAAGCTAAGGACTGATAGTAGTAGATTAGAATTAGACTAAGGACCTCTTACCTCGCTTCCCTGTGAGATTGATAAATGAGACTCCAGTAGAGCCCTGTATTACTTGAGCGATACGTATACTTGCGTTTGAAATTGTGACTTTACAAAATCATTATAAATATATAAATATGGGTTCATAAATTCTTGTATATTAAAAGTAGCATCAAATTTTTGGCGTTGTTGCTGGGGATTTAAATCTTCTAATAGTGGTGTCAAATTCTTGTATTTTTAAGCATATATAAAGTCGTTGTCAAGTATACGTATCGATCAAGTAATGTATAAATTATGAGTTTGTGCATCTATCCCATGAGGAAAGTTATCTAAATAATATAAAAACTGAAGTTTTAGTTTTCTGAACCTCTAAATCTAGTTCTAAGGTTCAATTTGTAGATATGAAATATTTTAATATCTTAATATAGAGAGGAGAAAATGAAACCAAATTTTGTGAAGTTTTTTAGGGTTGAATGATTCATACACTTGTGGCATCGATCTAGTAGTTTCTTGAATTTTTCCTATGAAATTTATTCTATTGTTGACAATTAAAGACATATCTTTCTTAGCCTATGTCTAAGATGTAAGAAGAGTTGAAAATGATATTACCATTAAAGAAACTTAACCATGCAGCGTTTCCCAAGAAACCTCTAGTCCTTAAACTATGTTGTAATTTTATAATGATAATGTCTATTCCACCAGGTTATTGTATGTCAATGTACTTGTTCTTCTTGATAATTATTAGAACTCCTATATCATAAAAGATTGTAACTTTATATCAGGTCAAAATCAAAGTAAATTAAGATAAGAAAGTTAAAACATCAAAATATAAAATCCAAGAACGAAAAAAAATGTAGGGAAATATCTAGAAGACCACATACCTTACATCATAAGAGAATTAAAATGAGATTAACCAGCATGCATGAGAAAAAAAATTTACAAAAAATATTATTGTTGACATAAAAAGAAAAAAATTCAAGAAGTGCAGAGAGCACAAACTCGAGTCAATCAGTCCTTGCAATACATTGTAACTCATTCCATTCAATCCAAACTTTTCGTCGATCTTCCTCATATGATTTCACTTACTCTCCTCACAACCTCGCCAAACTCACATGAAACAACCTTAGGAATCTTTTCTAAGGAAATTCATTTGAGAAAACATAGGGTTGACAAAGAGTTACTAAAACGTGAAATGAAGTAGCCTCTACCATGTCCAAGTGTGTCATAATCATCCCATAATATCTCATTACATAATTCTTACCAAAATTGTCATAAAAAAGCTTTCCAAATTGAACATGTTTGAGCCACAACATGACTACATTGCGACATGGTATAGCCACACTACAGCCGAATGACCACGTTGTAGGTCAGAGTAATTATGTCAGAACAACAACAGTCCTTACATAATTTCACTGCATTTTGGTGTGGTTATGTCGGTCAAGCTCCTTAGCCATTTTCATATTTTATCTCCCTATAGTGCATGCAACCTCTGTAATCTGTGAAATATCAAAGAGAATCTTTCGCAAGTGTAAAATCATGATAAATAGTGAAAAAACACAGTAAATCAAGTAATAAATAATGCAAATGTACATTGCATCAGAAATCATTTTGTTATTTATGCTTTATGTATCAAAGCTAGAGATAAATTGGAGAGCTGGGAGGAGCAGATTCATTCCACTAACCCTATGAACAAATTAATCATATTTTCTTACGTGAAAACATCTATCCATGTGCATAATGAGAGCTCTTCTCGTCCTACTTCTTCTCAAACCTGTCATTTTGCTCGATCACTGTTATCACAAAGTATATCAAAACTCTTTCATAGGGCTCGCCTATTATATAGTGAGACATACATGATCTCACCTAGCGCTCTTACAAAACTATGTAGTGCAACATAGACACCAATATGAGTATCAGAGTTAGTAATATGTTGCTCAGTATGAGATGTATTAGCGCATTAATGGAATGTGGGTTTAGACCCCATAATGTTTTCTACTCCTCCATCTTCTTAGCTTTATGACAATAACACCCACCTGTGGAGGATGAGGATGATGAGGATTAGATTTGATTTTATGGATCTTTTCAACATGACTTGGTTATGTTGATTGTTGTATTTTATTTTTATTATGTGGTTGAGTTAATTTCTCGATTATAAGGTATCATGTTGCTTAGTATGAGATATATCATGATTTGATTTGTATCATGTTGCTCAGTATGATATATATTAGAGCAATCAGTGGACTAAGAAGTTGGATCATTTAGTGCTTCCTATTCCTCTACCTTTTCAACTTTATGATGATGCCACCCAACCAATGGAGGAGAATGACGATGAGGATTAGATTTAATTTTATGGATCTGTTTGGACTCAACTTAATTCTGTTGATTATTGTGTTTTAGTTTTATGATGTGGTTGTATTGATTTATGGATTGCAGTTTTTTAGGAATATTATTCTATTTGTTTTGAATTAAAGATTTGTATATAAGGTATGCACTAATGTAGAGTTCTATTTGTGTTCTATTGTTATAACATGCACTTTATGTAGACTTATGTGATTAGTAGTGTTGTAATTTTTATGTGTTTTTCTAAACTTTATTTAATTTTTTGTTTATTTTAGTAATAACTTGCTGCAATTAATGTGCAAATTATTTTATGTTATATTGTCATGTAATATGAAAATTTTAACTTTTATATTTGATTATAGTTATGAAAACTCTTTTTTTATACATGATATTCCTTTTTTCAGTTGTTGATATTCCTTAACGGAATATTTAGAATAAAAAATAAGTTTGGGGCGAAAAATGTCCATGCTTAATTGCCTAAAAATAATTTGGATGCCTAAAGTTTAGACTTTACCTTATAATAGTAAATCATAGTAAGATATATTGAAATTTAATAATATTTATATAATAACTTGGAAAAGATGTGCATATTCTTTTAAAATTAGAGCTAAAATTAATTTAAGTAATTTAACATCATTTTTTAATTATTTTTTGCAATTAGCATAAAAAATCCTTGAAACTTAAGAAAGAGAGATTATAAATACAATAAATTAATCAAAGATATTTAAGTTCACAATTTTGAACTCAATTACTCTAACTTAAACTTAATTTTTAATTAAATTGCAATAAATTTTAATATACATTAAGTAATTAAGACTTATAAATTGAGGACAGATTAGATATTCAAAATGAATAAAATACTTACTTAATTAGATATAATAATTTTTAGAGAAAAAAAGAAAATGTAAAAACTAAAAAGATAAATTTTAAAAGACTAAGATATTTAACAATAGAAAAATTATAGAAACTTTGAGAAGAAGCTTGAGGTTAAGTATAAAAAAATCAAAGGTTGGTGTCCATTCTTTTATGGTTTTATAAAAGTTAAAAGCTTTCTTAATGAAACTCTTGGATATTATATTCAAGAGAAGATTAATGAAGTTTGGAGTAATTTGATTGATAAATTTATGACTTAAATTTATCTTCGATTAATGAATTTATTTGAGTCAAACATAATTAAGTGTTCTAAGATTCATTATGCTAGGGAAATAGATAATTGAATAAATGCCAAACTATTGTGAGCTAATAAAAATCCAATTCTTTAATAATATTTGCATATGTTTATAAGAAATTTTATGATATTATTGAAGAATAATAAATACCTAAACAATAAGCAATAAAATTGTTTGATTGAGTCTACCTTTAGATATGAGATTACTTGAGGAGAAATAACTTGTAAATTTGGAGGGATTTGATGTATATTTGAAATATGATCTTTAATGTGTTTTAGTCTATTTTTATTTTAATTTTATACTTTTGGAAGGCGTTTGTGTCAAATTTTTGCAGCATTTAGGTAAGAAGATTGATGAGAGATCAAATGATAGAATTTGGGGCTAAGCATAGGAGTAACATCCAAGAGCCAACCAAGCAATGCCCAAGCTCCCAATGCCATCCTTTTCAACTGGCTCAAGACAAAGAGGTGAAAAATGGGCAGTCAGTTTCGTGGTGCCCAAGCATCATGTGCCCAAGCATCATAGTCCAATGCCTGGGTGCCACATACCAGCAACTAGGCGCCTAAAGTGGCGTGGCATACATAGAGTTGGGGAAAAGGGCACTAGCCCTACAGCGCCTATGTGCTACAGTCTAGTGCCCATGTACCATATTCGAACATTTTAGCATGAGGACACTCATTTTGATGGTTTTGAAGGTTCAATTCCATTGTTTCGCGAAGGGAGAATATATTTCCTTTGGCAAATCATTAAGGGAGGTATTCAATCACTGTGCAGAGTCTCAAATACTTGTCTAAGTGTGATGAGATTTTTATGAGGAGAGTGTGTGATTAATTTTGGTTTAAATTACTTGTGTAATCAGTGAAACTTGTGGAGGAGGAAAGAATGTTAGTGTAGCATCTCCTCGGTGTTTTCTATGAGGTGCTTCATTCCAAACTCTTTGTATTTTTATTTGCTTTAATGAATAAAGTGTTTGTTTTGTTGTTTCAAAGCATGACCTGTGAGTCGTTTCTTCTTTTTCTTTTTGATTGGTAATTTTGATATTTTGCATTTAACTGTTATATTGCGATTTAACAAGAGTTTCGTAGTGGTGATATGTTAACCTTCTACTTTTTATTTACTATCATTCTAACCAATTGGTCAGTTAAAATTTATTTTGATATATTTTTGCGAGAGCAGGCAAGTGGAATAATTAGATTTTCTCACACTAAATTGGGAGAATATGAATATTGCTTCTAGGTTAGTGCAATCGTAAAGGAAAATACTAAATCCTAGGAAAATTACTTGATTTAGGAGACTGCACTTTTTTTGTTTTCCACACCCTCTTAGACGCCTAGAAGGAGATAAGGATGAGAGTTGTTCCTGATTGTCACTCATAAAATTTATCACATAGTTGACCTTAGGTGTGTTTGGTGCGGTGTCGCACCACAGTCTTTTCTGTTTGACAAATTTACGTTTTGCTCGTGTTCTCAATATTTTCTCACCAGACCTCACTGTCTGAGGTGACTGTTAGAAATTTACGGTCTGACTTTTTTTTAGTTTATAATAGCCATCACAATTTTTTAAACATCAGCTTTCTTTTCAACAACTTCACAATTGCCTCATTAAACAACTACAACTGCCCCAAACTGACCCTTAGATTTTTAAAAATTCAATTGAGAGAAGAACTTTACAATTGATAGAAAACCTCACAACTTTCTCCCTCTTTCACTTCGGCTTTACTCTTACCCTAATTTTTTTTAATAACTTTAAAATCACTGAATCTTAAACACTTCAGATTATACTTAAAACAATAAGCTTCAACTTTTCCCAATTTGGAATGTTAATTGATTTTTTCTGGGATTGATAGATGAACTCGAATCCGAATACTTTTTTATCGACATATATTCTTGCATGAATTGCCTGTATTTCATAACATTTTGGTTATATATTAATATTAACGAGCTTAGTATGATTAAGGTAATTGGACGAGGACCTAATTAATTTTTAGGAGGGTTTTAGTTAGGTCTTTTTTTTCTTTTTTTGTAATTATTTTTTCGATGGAATGCATAAGGAACCGAATAAAGCTATTTCTATGAAAAAAAAATTATATATTGGACAAAGTAAAATATCAAATAGGGAAGCCCAAAATTAATTTTATTAGTATCATTATTATTATATATATATGTTTTTTATTTTTATTTATTATAGAACGCTTTCCACCTTCCATCTTGCACCATCGTGTTAGGGTTTCAGACAGTTCTATTTTCTTTTCTTCATCGTCGTTGAGATCGCCGCCCTGTAATCATTTTTCTTGCGGTTTACCGCCGGCGTGGTTGGTTTATCTACGAGATACGCCTTCATCTTCTGCTTACAAGTCAGCGATTATCAGCCGTCATCACCGAAATTTACTTAAAAAGGCAAGTAATCTGTTCTTCCTTTCTACATTTGTCACTTTCTCCATGACTTTCACTCTCCATCGATCTCATTCTTCTTTTTGTCCTTGATCCGTCGTCTCTATCTTTTACTGTGGCGAAGATGGCGCTGCTTTTGGAGTTTGATTTCCGCCATCATCATTTTTCACCAGCGAACGGGTGGTCTTTCCACGCATCATCTCACTTTCTGTCTTCCCATTACTTTTTCACAATGGCTCCGATTCCCTGCTGACGGAGACTGACATTCTGATTTGTTATACATTGTATTATTTTTTTCTTGGTGATGTTTTCTTGGGTCTTAGTTATGAGATCGGTCTTTACCCCTTGCTCATCCATACTCACATTCTTTCTTCATTCTTCTGCCTTTTGCCATTTATTTCTCCTTCCTCTCCTTATTCACGTTCCTTCTTCATTCGTCGGTCCTGTGCTGTTTCTCTCCGGAGAGAACGTCATAGATTTAGTTCCCTTTGGACTCTTAATTTATTCGCGTTGTTCAGTCCGCTTTACCATGTTTGCCTGACCCCTAGCTCCTCTTTCTGCCATCCTTCGTCTGAACGGATCTGAATTTCTGTTCACCCATGACCTCTGCCCTTCTCCTTTTTAAATTCTGTTTCTGTCCCAATGCAACTGGAAAGTAAGATTCATACTTGATGAACCTCCTCTTAGTCCTACACAGCTTCAAATTTCCTCCCTACTCGCTTCTCGTTCTTCTTGTCTTATATCTCTTTCTATGAGCACTCACATGCTTTTTTTTACATTTGAGTTGCAGTCTAAAATTTTAAGATTTTTGTGTTGATTAGACTTTTGTACTTTGAATGGTTCACTATCCTATCGATATCAACTCAGAGAACCAAACAATAGTGGATATTTTGCACATTCGTGCAGTAGCTCTTCCTGCTCAACTAACTAAAAAACTTCATTGGCTAACGTAGTTCTTCAAGTTGAATTTAGTAAATTAGCTGTCCTTTTGACCATATTATTACACCAAATGCTTTATGTTTCCAGGATGAAACTCTACTCTAATGTATGATATATGCTCTTTTTATTATCAGATTTAATGAGGAGGAAAATAGACATGCGGTCATCTATGATTTGATTAATTGGAGAAAAACCATTAAAAGTATGTCTAATGTTGAGAATAAACAATCGAAGACTTTCCATTAAGTTACAAATTTTGAGATGGTGTGCTATTAAAAACTTTAATTTTGGTCTTATAATTTCATTTTAAGTATACTAATTGACGTGTAATGAAAAATTTTCACAATTTTGTTCTGTTGACCCCTACGAGCCCTAGGTTCATGAGTTTTGATGATAACCAACATATGTGTGGAGAGTATTAATGATTTAATATAGATATTTCAAGTGATGCATCAAGCTCAGCTCAGTTCAGTCAGCTCGGTGAGTTGGACTAGGAATGGAGCTGAGTAGTTAGATATTTGAACAAATCTTGTTAAAAAATAATATTAAAATAACTGCTGACAATACTTCTATGATCATATCATAGCATGTTGCATGACATCTGTTTTTCAAGTAAAAACTAAAATACATGAAAATCAAATAAATATCATGTTAGAGAAGTTGAGTATTTCATTTGCAATCATTCTTAAACCACTCACCTAAACCTCAAATTGAGTTCATTATAATCCAATAATATCACAGTATTAATAATATAGAAATTGGTTCATAATTTGATCTAAAATTTGTAAACCATCTATATTATTATTTTGAATTATCCTAATTATTTTTCTCTTTCCTACATTATCAAATTGATAATATCAACTTAACAATAATGAAATGATCAAAAATTTTGAAATAACTTGAATCAAAATGATGAATATGATAATTTGAAGTATCAAAATTAATTATACAAATTTTAGTGAGAATATTTAATGAATTATTATTTTTATCATTCTCTCTCTCCCAAAAAGATAAATATAATCATTATCCCAAAATTAATTCAAATCAGTTTAAAATTATTTAAATCATGTCATAAATTATTATATAAAATTTGAAATTCAAATTATCAAGAAATATTTTATTAAAATTATGAGAAAGTTAATTTAGTAATTCTTGATTTCAAAACTAGTTTAATAAATACAACCAATTGATTTAATTAATAAATCCTTATCCTTGTTTAATAACCTTAATTAAATCAATTAATTGATTAATAATTTAAGTAACATCTCCAGCAATCTATTCATAATTAATTCAATTGAATCATTTGATCTAAACTTGGAAATGTTTGGCCGTCCCCACTCCTTAAACCATGGAAATTGGATTTGATTATTAATCTATTGTTTAAAATAAATCCAAAATTGGTAAAACTTAACTATGTAATACTTCAAATTGAATTAAGGAGTCTTAATTAATTATAACAAATCATATGATTGGCCAGATGGGCTGAAATTATTTTTTGAAGTTTTGATTAATTTGTTTAATTTAATTCATTATTTAATTTTCCTCTAAAATTTAAATCTTAAATTTGAAATCTTTCTAAAATAAATTCCCCCAATTTTCATCATCAAAGAGCTTATAAAATCACTTGAAATATGAAATTTAGGGTTGCTTGAAGTCCATATATTTGGCTGAAATTCTCATAGCTCTTTGAGTTCCCAAATTCTTCAAGTCCTCTCTTGCTCTATGCACTTGCATATCTTTGTGTTATGTGGAGAAACCCTAGCTCTTT
The DNA here is from genome assembly GCF_001263595.1 of Phalaenopsis equestris. Taxonomy (NCBI): domain Eukaryota; kingdom Viridiplantae; phylum Streptophyta; class Magnoliopsida; order Asparagales; family Orchidaceae; genus Phalaenopsis; species Phalaenopsis equestris. The sequence continues at coordinate 382,301 of NW_018165660.1, read as the reverse complement.
TTTTTGAGAAGAAGATGATGATGACTTAAGTTCTACTCTAACTAATGTTCTTCTAAGGGAGAGTATTCCACAACTTGTCTTCTAAGTTTTTATAATTTTTATGGGCTTATTTTTAAAAGCTTATCTTCTTGAAATCTTTAAGTTGAAGATATTTTTAATATCCTAATATTCACAATATTTCTTTTTCAGATTTTTTGTTAGGTTCAATTTGTTCTGATCTAATTTAATGATTTTAATATCAATCCGTGCTTACAAATACCTATTGCAATATGTTGCTAAAATAATTTGCTATTATCATTTCATATCTCTAGCATTTTTTTTTTAAATTACGAGAAATTTATTTTTGTGATATTTTTTATTGACTTGATTTGTTTTTTTTTTGTGGGTGGGGGGGGGTCCTTTGGTTAAGGGGTGATTCTTTTTGTGAGTGCAAAGCCCTTGATGTGGTGGGGGGGGGGGGGGTCCTTTGGTTAAGGGGTGATTCTTTTTGTGAGTGCAAAGCCCTTGAACCTTTCTTTTCCTTTTGTCTTGAGTTGTAAGGGTTTGTATTTAGCTTGTGAAATGTACATGGTTTGGTATGTTTGGAGTACTTGTCTGTTGGAAGAAAGTGCTTTGGTTTGTAGTACTTATTCGGAGAAAAAATGTAGTGCAGAGTGTGTTCTTTTAAAGGTTTTTGTCCAACCCAAAAGAGCACAATTTTGTTTTAGTGGAGGATCCTTGTTGAGGTGGTTAGGCGTGGACATAGGCATAGGGCTGAACCACGTAGAAGTTTTCTTTGTGTTTTCTTTTTTGTGTGTTTTGTTTTTGTTGTGGTTGTTGCTCTTAAAGTTCTTTAGAATTAATCAACATAACTAAGTTTTCTACAAAAAATAAAATTAAATTTTAAAAGAGGCTCAAATTGAAAATTTTTAAAACACACCCAATTCAATCCCCCCACCCCTCTCTCTCTCTCTCTCTCTTTTGGGTACCATAACCACATTCACCTTCATTTGGAAGCAACGATCCAAGATAAATCACATTTTGATGCTTTTATTTTATTTTATATAAAGTTCTAAAAAAGTAATGCATTTCATCCTTAAAAAGATTTCAAATGTTTTGTTAAAAGGCGAGTTGGTTACTCTGCTTGGCTGTTGTGGTAATGCATGATGAAGTCATTTCACTTTTCTATTTCTTAGGTAGTATGATTTTTAAAGAATTCCTATTGAGTGCCATGCTTTAGGGTGCTGGGCAATGTTGAGTGTCTTACAGTGTTTTAAGAGATGGGTGCTAATACTTGAAATGTTGAAGTTAAGTTAGTTTTTTTTCTATGATTTAACATGGGAGGTTTCAAATGAGCATTATTAGAAATAAGCTAATGAATATTAGGTGTAAGAACTTATTTTTAGAATTATAATATTTAAGATGAAGGGACTCGTCTAATATAGTAGAACAGGATATTCAGATTTACAAATCCAAGGCTTGTAAAGAAAACACTTATAATAAAGGAAACAATAGCATTGAAGATTAGATGATTCCTATTGATTCCTTGGTATACTCATTTTTGCTTGAGTAATTTAATTGCACTTGCTTAAAGCAGTTTGTTTAGCAAGTGTTTCAATCTCGGAAGGTATTAAAATTTGAGATGTCATTATTTTTTCAATATAATTAAATACAATGATTAAAATTTTATATTGTTAAAAATATTCTTTAAAAGTGAATAAATATAGAAGTTATAACTATTTATGGTACAACACTCGCTATTGCTTATGATAGGACCATGTGCTTCTTGTTTGGTAGCCATATTATCTTAAGCATGCATGATGCCTTTGAAAATATTGGTCATAGTTCAAAGAAGTATTGATACATCAACTTTAAATTTTTTTTATGGGCATTGAAAGAAATTTCATTCATAATCATCATCTGGGCCCAGTGGTTTGGAATCATGGGGGATGTTAATTTTCAGTTTTCGAATGGAGGTGAAATAGTAATTATTTCAAACTACTAAATCACTATAAACTTTCAACCCTTATCCCCTGGCCATTTTGAAGTAATTATATGATAGTCGTGCATATGGCGCTTGATCTATCATGAATCTAAATACTTTCATGATAAGAGAAGATAGCGAGTCTTTAGCTTTGTATGTCTTATATAGGCCATTGTATGAATGAGCTTTGATGTTATTACTTTATTAGCTATTTTACATTTCTTTTAATTGATCAAATTAAGCTTTTAACCTTTGAATATATTAAAAAAACCTACTAGTTTAAATTCTTGTAAATTGGAGATTATCGTACAAAGTTTCCTGCTACTTCAATGTAATGCTCATTTCCTAATTTAGTTTAATCAAGTTTATATGAACAAATTTAAATCTTTGATATTAGTGGACATTTACTAATATTTTGTACTATTCCTCAATGATTGCCATTTTTAAGAGAAGTTAGTCTTCATTCTTGTCAAAGGCGAACATTGCAAAATAGAATAGAGGTTGTTGTGGAGCCATAGCGCATAACATATGTGCAGCATACCATTTCAAATACGGCTCAAAATATTAAAAAAATATGTGCATTGAAGTGTAGAGGGGCTAGGCTGAGACGAAACTTGCATCTTGCATTTCATTGCACAAGATGCCCCAGATTTGAGCGGTATTGAGTGAAACCCTAAATCATCCAATAGAAATAAAAAACTAAATAATAATTATTATAAACTTTAATTCGTAACTCTACAGTATCTAAATTAAATTTTGCATGCATTATGGAAGATATACTTGCATAACACAAATGGCTTTGCTTAATTTTTAACTTCTGCACCACAACATGAAAATGTGATTGAGGATTGCATGCTGCATTGTGCCATAACATGCTCTATTCTGCATTATTGACATTTGTTATCCTCTCTCAAGGTGATTTATAAAATTTTGCTGAGGAGAGCAATTGGAGTTGAAGAATATCAAAGGGGAATAGCTTGGGTCTGCGTTTCTCTTTGGAATCCTTAGGTATTAATTTTATTTAATGGATGGTGATTGCAATGAATGCTAAAGTTAACAGTGCAAATCTCTAAAATTTCCATGAAATAGTTTTAGATTTACACATTTGTTAATGCATTTAAATGAAAAAATTTGATGAACTCATCTAATATTTTTGCATATGATTTGAAGACTAGCAAGTTAATATCTTCAAGTTCAGCATAGTACAAATTTCGACCTCGTTTACTACTGTGCCAAGAGGCTTCAAAAATTAGGAACTATACTTGCATTCGTCGGTACAAAGATGTTAAAAATCTCATTTTTTGCGCTGTGCTCGGGTTCAATTATCATGGAATTTTGTTAAAGCATAAGAGTTTGGTTCATTATCCAAGGTCATGATGAAGTGAAAGTCAATGCAAACTTCCATATTCCTAATTTCACTGCTTGATTTCAATATGCTAGGAACTCTTTAGCCTACAAAAGCTACTTGTTAACATGTGATTTTTCATAGTAAATATTTGTGTGGATGCTTTGGTTAAATACATTTGAAGCTGTGCAAGTACTCATGACTCAAAGGCAGTTTCTTCAACTACACCAAGAGATAACTATTTTGATCTTTGGGGAACTAGTGGATTTTGAAGATGCAACTTTTGTTGATATAAAGCTTTTTTTGACCTCATCCAAATATCAAAATGAAGATTTGGCTTACTTTTGTAAGTAAAGCAGTTGATTCCATAGTCTAGCGTTTCCATGAAGACAATGAAAATAGCTGTGATGTAGTTGCTAAGGGAAGATAGATTTCATAATTTTGTTGATATGAAATCTTGCTTGATTATTTCAAGCTTTGGGTTTTCGGTGGACATGCCAATAGGATATAGCAGAAACATTTCATCTTATTGTTGCATCCAAGTTTGAGGAGAGTTAGGGCTGCCCCATTGGAGTGGCGCAACACAAAATATTGATTGTATGAAAAGTAGGCTAGGGTTCGCTAAGATGTCACATGCAAGAGATGAGTTATAAGCTTACACAATTATGGTAAAAAAATATCACGGGTGAACTTTTAGAACTAATAGAATTTGGGGATATTGAATGAGAACATAAGAGGTTGATGGAACAATTGGAGAATAAATATTTGCTTGTTTACAAGAAATTCAATGAAAAAGATGAATAATTTATGGAGATTGCAGAAGTTTGCAATTTATTGTATGTTGGAAAGATTGACAAAAAAAATGGAGTTAAGTACTAGTGAATAAATAGTTGAACTATAATTTTGTTGAGATAAGTAGGATTGCTGATAAGGATGGTTTCCATTAAGATAATTTATGATGGTATTATAAATTTGATCAGTATTTAGCCCCTCAAGTTGAATAAGAAGCTATTATAAAAAGAAAATCTTGATAAGAGTTGGTTGGTTTTTTGTAGTGTAAACTCAAGGAAGAAAATATATATATTTGGCTGACTTAAATGGCCTTGACAATAGATGTTCTAGTTATATATATTTGGCTGACTTATATATATTTGGCTGACTTAAATGGCCTTGACAATAGATGTTCTAGTTAGACTGGTTCTTGGAGGATCCATGGCTGGCAAGACGAGATAAAAATTTAATGAGAGTTTTACTTCATTTAATTAATGATTTACGAGATTAAAATGCGCTTAATTACATTCAAGTGCAAACTTATCAATTGTCAAATAAATTTCATTTGAATGAGAAGGAAATTAATGTCATTCTGTAAAAACCATGAGAGAGTTTGACCACTTAATAAAAAATTCTACTCATGGATGTATAACTAAATTTTATAAAACAATTCAAAATAAATAATTACTCGATGATAATGTGTTAGTGTATGAAAATGTTATTAATATTTTAAGTTTGTTTATCAAAAAGGCAAATTGGAATTCTTTTGTTCAGCCAAAAGCCAATGCAAGACTTGATTGCTTGTTTGATTAAGCAGATTTCTATAAACAATTTTGGAGTGTCTTCAAACATTTTTTTTAATGTTAGCAGACAGATTGTGTGGACCATTGAGAAAGTACGAATGCTTATCAAAGAAAAAAAATATTATTTTAAAGTGATGTAAGTTAAATATTATTTGAGACTTACAATGTTTATAGCAAAGGTCTACACTTGAAATACCTATTGGCCAAGGCAAAAAAAAGAAAAAAGATTTTGGTTGTTTTACATGGTAGAATTGATACTAAATAATAAGAAATGAGAATATCCTAGGAAGGTAATAAAAAGTTTGGAGTCTTTGATTTAAGTTAGATGTATCTGAAGTGAAGATCAATATTTAAAATTGCGCAATTGGGTATTGAGGCATTTTTCGCAATTGGGTGTGAGAATATTAATTTGATTGCAACAAATTAAAAAGTTAAGATGAAGGCATGATAAAATTTGGAAGGATAAATTAAGGAATCATTTTATTGGCCGAATGGTTGGAGCTCACAATATCTAAAATTAGATTTATGTTGTTTAGGCATTTACTTTAAAAAAAATAAATCTACTTATGAGATGGCTAGACAAAATTTGTAATGAAGGATTATGAGGAAGGAAACTTGGTAGGCTTGCATGGATAGAAGTTGCTCAAACTAATTTGTGAGGAATATGTTTAGTACTTCAATCATCACACATAATTAATGAAAGTGAGGATACATAAAACTGACATTGAATAGTCGGGATAATGATAATGATGATGATGAGGGGGAAAAGGGTAAAACAAAATGTTTGTTCACCCCCAATCTTTGTACAATTTATCATTAGTAATATGCTCCTAAAATAACCAAAGAAAAGTTTCCTTGAGGGACTTGAGAACCCTCGCCCCAAGCACAAACACAAACACAAACACAGAAGAAAATAAATGTAGAAAGATAAACTGTAATGAAACATAGTTGACTAGATGATAAATCCTGCAATAGGATCATGTCTAATACTAGGTTAAAACCTTTTTATGTGAAACGAAGGCTGTTATGTTGGAAAGTTTGGTGGAGTCCAATCTTGATTTCATGCCATAGAATTTTAACTTTTAGGATTAATGACAAAATTGAAAATTTTACAGCTTTGGTGATTTAAGTCTTTGCTTATGATCAAGCTCTAAGATCTCGTAGTGTGCTTGTAACTATTTTGGAACTTCACTTTTGAGACAGAAGCTACACCTTATTACTCTTACCTTTTTGAAAATTTGAAATGTTTGTCATTATTGCATCTTAATTGGTCGTGCAGCTCTTTTTAAACAAAGAAATTTATAGTGGTGTGGACTTCAGAGGTTCTCGTGCGTACTTATAGTTGGTTATACTTCTTTTGGACCTTTTTGGATTTATGGAAGTATGGACCGGATGCAGAGTAGCTTGGCATTCTCTCATGCGGATTGAGAATTATATTCCATATTTTTTCTTGGATTGCTTATCAAAATTGAATTGAGGTTTATTTTAAGAAATTGTAGTTATAAGGTTTTATGTGATTGCAAACCCCTAATGATGAAGTAATCCAGTGATCAAATCTTGTAAGGGCTGTCAATTTGATTGTCTACCTTATAGAAGTCCTTAGGATGAAGCTATTGTCACCATTTAGGTTTTAATTTTAGGGAAAATTGAAGTAATGATGTTTGTTGAAGTTTTAATTGTCGATTTTTTTAATGAAAAATTTGGATAATAGTAGTCATAGAACTTACCATTGAGATCAACGAGGGTTTCCTCAGGGGTTGTAACTGTGATTAGATCGTTGATCAAAACTCGGGTTGTAACTGTGATTAGATCGTTGATCAAAACTCGTGTAAGGGAGACCAAGGATTAGAAGATGGATCATTGGATGAAATTCCAAATTATAGTAGATTAAGTGAATTTAAATTAATATTAAGGTACTTGCTGTTAAATTATCTTAAGTTTGAAGTAATTAATTTGTTTATTTATGATTGGATAAGAATTTTTCTCTTTTTTCTAATTGTTTATAAATAGGTTTTATTGCTGCTGCTGTTCAGTTTTTTCAGTTGAATCTTTTGTTATCCCTGCTTGCAAATTCACTGCTTACAGTCGCTGTTGTGCTGTTCTTGCATATAATAGGAGTTTAATCATCACACGGTCACCATCCAGAGAAGGAACATAAAAATAAGGCAGAACATATTCTTTTCAGCAGGTGAAAGCAACTAGTAAAGTCATCTAGTACTTGATATAATGCTTCGGGTATCTTGAATTTATTTATACAACTTGAAATAATGCTTCGGGTATCTTTAATTGATTGATTGATCAATGGTGAATGAAAGAGATGTGAAACTTTTTGAATCTATTCAAGCCTCTCGTTATGGGCTTATGCAATAAAGTTGGAGGCTGGCTACAAATGAATAAAAGAGGTGTAAAACCTTTTTGAATCTATTCAAGCATCTCGTTATGGGCTTATGCAATAAAGTTAAGTGGTTTGCTACAAATCAATAATTATATTTTGGATATGTTGCCGAGAACACTTTTTATTGAGGACATTTTATGTGCGCTTGATTGGTTGTTGAGAGTTAGTTTATAGTGTGGGGTTACATGAGGATGTTTGCTAGCCCAGTTAAGCCCCATTATTTAGTTTCCTTGAGTTTATATTGTTGGTCCAGTATATCAACATTATTTATCAATTGTGAACAAAAGGTTCCTAGCATATTTTTGAATGCATTCTATCATTTTATTATGGGCTTGGATAATAATTTTCAGTGGTTAGATATGGATCATTAATTACATCGTGGATATGGAGTTGAGAATACCTTTGATTAAGGAATTTTATTGTGTTTTGTATTAGTGGTAGAAGTTTATAACCTGATTAAGATCCTATTATATTGTTTTTCAGAGTTGACCTAGTGTGCTACTTTATAAGTGACAGAGGGTTGAAAAGCTAAATTTTTTATGCAGTACTTAGGGACTGTTTGGTTGATTAAATTAGTGGTGTACTGTAATTCTTTTACAGGGATTTGAGTAATGAATTTGAAGTTTACACTGTTTAGGGTTTAGGTAGTTCATTTTGTATGAATTTATAATTCAGCCGATTTGGCTGAATTTGAATTACAACATTCATGTAAAATGTTATAGGCAAGCCCCCACAGCTTGCTGCTAGCTCGCCGCTACAGCCCACCGCTGCCGTCGTACACTGTCAGTCGTTCTCCGTCCGTCGTTGCATGTCGCTGCCTTCGCTAGCCCCCGCCTTGGCCGGCCGCCTTCGCCCTCCTCCGCCGCCGCATCGGGTTCCGTCGCCTTCGTCCGCCTTCGTCATTGCCAACTGCCACCCCCCTCCGCCGCCTTCGTCGCCTGTGCAGTCGCCTCCGCCGCCTTCGTTTCCCGCAGTCGTTGTTGTCGCTGCCCACAGCCACTGTCGTCGTCACCGCCGCCCATCGCCTGCTATCCGCCGTAGTCTGTTGCCTCTGTCGTCAGCTGCCGACCACTTGTCGGCTGCAGTCTTTTGCCACCCGTAGTCGGCTGCTGCGCACCACTCTTTGCCCAAGTAAAAATAGTATTTTCAATTTACTTCAAATCAAACAAAAAAATATAAAATTTTACGTTTATTTTTACAGTGAACCAAACAACTCAAAAATATTTCAAATACGTTATAATTATAGTACTCTGCAAACCTTTTCCATTGAATTTCATTTTTAGCAAACCAAACGGACACTTGGTAAGTATGGGTTGTCTTCTGTCAAATTTCCAAAAGTTGATCAGGTCAAAAGTGTGTAAATGTGGGGTCAAGTATTTTGGTGAATCTCATGTCATGGAGACTTGGGGCTCGTTGTAGAAGTTAGTGTGTTGCATTTGGTTTCTTGGCTTTTGCGTATTTCTATTATGGATTGAGATTAGCTGTCATTGATGTGCATGTCTTCCTGTTGCTATTATGTGGGGATGTTCAACAAACAAGTATGGCTGAATGCAAGTACATTGTTTGAAAATTGATGGAGTCGGTTGAGCTGATTTTGAAAGACTTTGTTGAGTTTTTTTTATCATGCTTTGGTGCATTATTATGTATTATATATTAACATAATATTTAATCTAAAGTTTTTAATTTTTTTAATTTTTTGAGTTTAATGACCTTGAAGTGATGCAGCTTGTTGTGGGCCCCCCCGATGTAATATAAAGGTTCCATATATTTGTTAAACTACAAAGGAGGATCTCAAGTCTTATAATTTTTAAAGATTTCAGTCATTTTAAAGTTCATAATTTATGTTGCATGAGTGTCGCCTTCAAGTATTTTTCACACAATAATTGATGTATCATGGAATTATCTGAATTAGTCCATAGGCTGGGCTTGGCCTAAGGGTCATGATGTCGATCTTTGATTGTTGATTGATTAAAATTTTTTATGTGTGGCTAATTATTGGTTGATAATTTGTTCTAAAGTGACTTAAAAATATCCTTTAATGTTCATCTTTAATGAATATATCCGTGATAGGGTTGATGTAGCTCTTGTGACGGATAAAATTAGATAAATTCGTCTTAGATGGTTTGGTCACAATAAACGTCGACCATTTGATGATCCGATTAGGAGAGTAGTTGTTTTAGATTCAACTTATGTTAAGAAAGGCAGAGGTAGATCTAGGAAGTCTTGGGCATATTGTATAAAAAATGATCTTAATTTATTAGAACTAAATGAAATTATGACACTAAATAAGACGCAATGGAGAAAAAGGATTCATGTAGCCATGTAGTTGGATTAAGGCTTTGTTGTTGTTGTTGTTGTTGTTCATCTTTAGTCCTTTCACATTGAATGGTGCACTATTAGGGTTGTCCATCTTTAGATTTAATGGCTATAATTGGCTGGTAAATTTAAGCTCCAGGTCTGTACCTAAAATTAGATATGTTTGGCTATATTGGGATGATTTTTCTCTTCACGATGCTCTTCAAAATAGACAGACATCTTTTCCCAAAGAGTCACTCTACATTCGGGCAACATGACAAATGCTTTTTGAAGGCAGATCAAACTCTGAGGCAAAGTTTAAAATTGCATAATTAAGTATTGAAGCATTTTTTTGTGTTTGGTGAAGTGTAAGCCTCAAGGCATTTTGGTACATAAGCATTAAAATAAAAAAAAAAATAGGTAAAGCATAAAGTATTGTACTACAGTCAATGTTTGTAGTAAAAAGCAATATTAACATACTAACCTATTAATAGGCTAAAATAGAACATGTTAACATCTTAAAATTGTAAGAGTAATAAATAAATTGTTTAAAATAAGAACATGTTAAATATTCAAACATTAAATCATAGAATAAGAAGAGTTGTACAAACATCAAAGTAAGCTAATGATATAATAATTCAAAGTATATTTGATACAATTAGCTTCTCTTATACTCTTTTACTATTCTTCATCAAAGTAAGAATATAACAAGCTATTAAGGCTGGAATTTCTAAATTAAAAAAATCCTTGGCACTCATTACTTGATGAGCCTTCATTGAAATCATTAGCATATCGTTTACTTTCTTGGTTCATCACAATATTAATTAATTAGACTATTTATTAGATTTTAAAATTATGACTATAATAATAGTAGTGACTTTAATTACATCCTTAGTTTTGTGTTATATTTCAGGAATGTTTCTTAAGGCTATTTTTTTAATTTTTATTTTAAATAAAATCCTATATCTGATTGCATTTGCCTCACTAGAACTAAGGTGAGGTGCGCTCGGGCCTCACTTTACATGAGGCGTAAGTCTTAGGGAATACCCAATGAGACATAAGCCTTTATTATAAGTATTTCAAAAAAGTGTTGAGGTAGGTCTCATGTTGCCTAATTTAAATCATGCTTTGAGGCTTGTTGACCAACAGTTGGCCTAATATTGTAGAGGGCTGTTGGAAATGGCTAGGGGACACCTTTGCTTTCTTTAGAGGAAAGTTTAAAGAAATTCTTATCTTCATTTGTGAAGACATTGGATTATTAGGTAGTGACCGATGATGTGGATATATACAGTTGCTCTTTGTTTTTTGTGATTGTACCCATTCTTAAAATTTTGTTAGTTCTCTGATGTCTATTGAGAGACCAAAATTCACAAATGAATCAACTACTTTTTGGCATTGTCCGAAGGCCTATCAAACTGATAGAGGAATCACATGCGATTAATGAGTAACGAAGGCTTGAGGTATTGTCATGAGCGTAATATTTGATTCCCACATAGACAGACCTAGGGCAAAGGCTTGGCTCATGGGAGACTTGCAATCTTTGGCATGGAGGCATTGAGTGCATTCGTTCTTTTTCCCCAAAAAATGAGAACAGCCTCCAGGTGGGGTGGGCCCATGCTTGATTCCGAAGCTAATATGGCTGCTGCAGGAAATATTGAAAGAATTAGTCAGTCTCTGGAAGAATTGTTTTTAAGTTATGATTTCAGTTTTATTGTCGAGTCTATTATATGTTTCTTTTAGCTTCCTTTATACCTGACCTTAGCAGTCATCGTCAACCCTTCAAGATCTTTTTTTTAATCATTACCGGTGATGATTATGATCAGGTTCGTTATAATGGATTTGACTTGTGCACTTAATAGATTATACGCCATTAATCACTCTATATAACTTCCACGTTAACATATGTCATGTTCTTCATGTCACCTAGTCTAGAAAACGTTACATTTAACAACTTCTGTGTATTTTTGCGTTTGATTCCTTTCTCTTGATGTGTGCAGGATTTGCCCTTTCCATGTCTCATTGATACTTCTGCAATGGATGGTTCAAATGCACATGATCAAGTATGTGCTGACATTTATCCACTTGTATTCTCACTCCCCAACACAAAATTTATCCGATTGCTTGTGATGCAGGATGGTGGGACTTGCGTAATGGGATTTGAAGTCCCAAGATCTCCCGAGTCCAGCTACAACAACCCCATCCCTGGGAATGAAGACGAAGCACGAGATCCGCCGCTCGCTCCTCCCCACTTGCAGCACACATTGCTCGGCTACCCAGCAAGCCAAGAAGGTTTGGGCAGCCTCCCATCTCCTCAAAATGTGATCCTAAACCACCTATACATAGAGAACAGGGAGAGTCCGAGATCTGTGGTGGCTTTGGGAATCACGCACCGCATTCGTAATAAGTTTGTTACGGTCGTTCTCTATAAACCCGTTCAGAGACGGTGAACTCGAATTCTTATTGCTGAGCTATGACTCTGCCCATTCTTTTGCTTTTTTTCTGAAAAGAAAAATAGCTTTTCATGTGTGCTTGCCTGGCACAACCTTTTAGCAATCGACGCTGTTTGATGCAGGGCTTAAAATTAATATAGCCTAATTGGTTGTAGAATGATTCTCCAGTTTTATTTTACTGTCATTGTTGAGCATTGGAAGGTTGAAATGCATTACACCATTAATGAGTTTGGCTTGTTTGCGAATTTTATTTGTATGGTTATTTTATAAAACCTGCTGGTTGTCTTACTGGTCAACATCAGTGTTCATTATGGCTTCCAAAGCCCTGCCACTCCTCCACTTTTGGTTGGCTCTGTTCTGTTAATGTCTTTTTGTTACAGATATTTTGTCCTCATTATTCACTGATGAGTATTATTACACTCCCTAAATAAGTTTATATAGAATAATTTAGGGGCATTTGCATATTGCATGAGTTTTTATGTATTCATTTGTAAAATGCAAAATTTGATATTTATGTTTATATTATTTTAGCGCTTCAATATTTTTTTTAAAGGTTAGTACATTGAATGATGGTGGTACCTATTTTGTGTGTATTTTATCTTTAGGAGCAGCATTTCTATGCTAATAATTCTTAGGAACATTTGCATGCATAGCCAAAACTTCAAAATTTACATGCCATCTTATAGTAAGCCAAAACTTCATATATATAAGCCGTAGTTATAAAATTTGAGTGATGAAATGAACTATATATATATATATATATATATATATATATATATAGGTTTAAGTCTATGTGAACTCCATATATAACCTAAACGGTATAAAAATCTTAATATACGGCTCTCCAATTTCTTATTTTTTGTAATGTATGAAATCCAAAGCTTTATTGTTTCTCACAGAGTCGTGAATCATCTTAAGTCACTTGTAGTCATTTTTGACGCCTCTCTTCTAAGACTTCGTGGAAAAAATATAACATCAGGACTCTGAATGCATTTAAAATCTAATGATGGGGCGTCACGTGTCAAGTGTGCTCCACTGTTTTTAACGCTAGCCAATGCCAGCATAATGCGATGGGGCTTACTTGACACATGCCCCCACCATTGGACTCCGAATGCAAACTGCGTTGGGAGTCCTGATGTAATATTTTCTCGACTTCGTGAGAGAGAAAAATATTTGAAGCTTTATTTTCTTCTTAGAAATATTGTAAATTTCTATATTCACGAAATAAAACTTCATAATTTTTTTTTTGGTATTTTCACAAGGAAAATTCCTCTTTTAAGAGTCAAATAATACTATTATTCTCAAATATATTACATAAAATGCATTTATTTGCATACATTTTAAGAATAAAATTACAACTTAGCAAAGTATTCGTTTATTTTAACGTGGATATATTAACAAGTTGATGCATTGAAGGAATGTGATAAGAATATCTATTAATTAAGTGATGTGTCAGAAATTATCAATATTCATAATGATATACAAGTGATGGCACATGCCACCGGAATAGGGAAAAAATTTGCTTGCGATAGACGTACGCAGCGCTGTGTACAATATTGAGGTTATACCGAGGGTATAAGGGGGTTATATCCGCGGTACAGTATAACCCCTTGTAACCTCCCTATAACCTTCTGTAACTTACCTGTAACCTACTAATAAATTCTTAATATATAATAACAGAAGTGCGAAACTTATTTTAGGTTACAGGTAGGTTACAAAATGTTACAGGGAGGTTACAAGGGGTTATACCTCGGATGTAACCCCCTTGTACCCTCGGTATAATCTCAATATCGTACGAAGCGCTGCGTACGTCTATCACACGCAAATTTTTTCCCCGGAATAGAGATAAAGAATGAAAGAAGGAAAAATTGAAATCAGGAGCAACAAAATGAATGTCCCTTTTGCAGCTCTAGGTGAGATTTTGTACCACATTTACAGCTTAGCTAGAAACCAAAATTAATAATTGGTAATTAACTTTTATAATTATGATTAACAATTGAATTGAAATCAAATACATCTCATTGTTTTGGTTCTTCCTCATCAAAGCTACCTTAGCATATTTTATAGAGATATGTTCACAATCTTGGTCTGCTCATCATATTGAGTTTGAAATTTTTTCTAGAGTTCTTGCCAAAGATGACTCATTAATTTTTTATCTCGATTATAAGTTGCTGTGGGGAATACTGCGAAGATGGACTATTTCTTAAAAAAAAGAGCTATGAAATATTAACAATCTCGAATTTTTATGGGCAATAAAATAAGGCATTTTCAAAAATTTGTCCACAACTACCATGATTGAATTTATACACCCGTTTTGTTTTCGATAAACCCACCACAAATGTTGATTAAGGCTCGCCCAAATATGGAGTTAGGAGTGGGAAGTAGAGTGTATAAACTTGTGTTTTGAGAAGTTTCCTTGAAAGTTTGACAAATAGAAATCATTCAACAAATATTTAAACATCTCTTTGAAATTTTGGACAAAGAAATTTTGATTGTACCCACGCAAATGTCTTATCCCATACCACATGAGTTGTTAATTATCCCCCATGTAAATCCTTGATGAGCTTGGTTCATAGAAAAGAAATTAGTTACCTTTAAAAAGAAAATGCCTCTAAATTGAATTATCATCAACCAACTCATGAGCTAGGCATTTCTTCAAGGTGAGGCAAAATATACATCGGTTGCGACAACTCTTTTACAAACTCCAAGCAATAATTTTAATTCATAAAACCAAGAGTAAGCTGGATCATTTGCCAAGCGTATTAACAACTTTTTTATAGTGACCAACTTTATGTTTGAAAACATCTGAAATATTAGAGAAATTGAGCCAAACTTATACGCATCTGATTCAAAATTTTTTGGGAGTTAAGAAACTACAGAATTGATGATCACTATAAATGATAAAATCTTGAAGAAGAATATCACATTTTCATTATTTTAGTTTTTAAATTCAGAAATATAATTCTTGTTCAAAAGTGGACCATTTTTGGCGAGTCAGACCTAATTTTTCATTGAAATATCCAATTATCCCACCTTCTAGCAAAAGAACAATATCCGTTCCACAAGTTGAGTCATTGCCTTTGACTTGAAAATGTTTATCAAAGTTAGGGATGACAAGAATTGGAGCTAAGCATAATTGAGTCTTGATGGTTTCAAAACTTACTTATTGTGCTTCACCCCAATACAACTATCTCTCTAGCATGATCTGGACACCTCAAGATGGATGTACATCAAGCCAGTTGGAGATAACAAATGTAAATTTAATTGTTCTTGGTAGTCAAAATTATATCTACATTATATTATTTATCTAAAGTTAATTTGTTTTGTGGCTTTTATCTTCTTATTTACCCCCCTCCCACCCCGCGCCCCCCAATAGCTTCCACCAGATTGCCACCTCTGTCTACCTTCTACCCCACTTCTACAGCTCCCACTAGACAACCAACTTCATCTTCCTTCGAGGTAGACCCATCCATTCTTGTCTAACATGTTATGAACGCCTCAGGATGGATATAGATTAAGCCAATTGGAGATGCATATGTTGAACAGATTCTCTGCATTGAACTGATTCTTTCTGAACGTTCTCATATTTTAACATATGTTGTAGCTTGACCGAGAACTCATTTCCTCTGATTTGCACACATGTACACATCTACACCAACTAGACCACCAATTTGTTTACAAGCGATCTCATCGTGGTGCTATAAGTTTAATAAATTTTAGTTTATTTGTGTAATTTAACTATAGTCAAAATTTGATACTAGTAATCCTTTATAATTTTTTGTAGGATATTTATGAGCGCCTAAAATAGAGTCATTGTTAGAGCCCATCAAGTGTCAATGGCTCTGCCGGTCAATCTGACCATTTTAATTCAAGATCTAAAGGGAAGTTGTTAGGGGAAGAAGATATAGAGGATATATGGTCTCAAAGCACATATACTAGTATATAAGACATAACACTTTGATTCTGACTATAGATTGTCATCGATTGATGATGAAGTCTCCATGCATGTGGCCACACTGAGTGAGTAATTACGAGTTAACAATGCTATTATACGTCACTTAAAGTCCAGAGTGATGGTGATTAAGCAGTGCACAATACATGGTCATAGTAAGCGAGCATTGGTTAAGGAGGAGGCCGAGGAGGAGCAACATGATTAGTTTCTTATTTCTTTTTCCTTGATTGTGTAGAACTACTTCTTTTATATATGTTGTGGATGTTATTATGCTAGATGATTTTTTTTTTGTATGAGCACAACGCTTGTTACATTTTCAATTTATTTTGTTGTCTATACTATCTTCGTTATTCTATTATGTGATGTTATGAATATGAATATATTGTGAGTGATGATGTTCTTTTATTTCAAATGCGTAAAATCATATTTGCAAAGGATTTTTTTCTTATTTTGTTACAGTTTGCCAACCAAATATCAATTGAAAAATCTGTCTCTAAATGGGTTAAATTTCATCTTTTAATCTGCTGCTAATTCAGCCATTTAACGATTGAAAGCTAACATTTATGGTTGAAAGGCAATCATTTTTCAATTGCAAAAGTTGCTAACCAATTTATTTTGTTGAAATCACCTTTTTGACAGAATGTGCAGTCACTAATCAATCTATAATAATTAGCGATTGAACTATAATCAGTCAGAATGTGATCAGTCACTAATATGATCGTAAGCAAATTTTTCGACTAAATTTCTTGATGACTGACTAATTTGTTAGCTAATAATTAGGAATCATGCGATTAAATGAACCATATGCATTCATACAGATTCATTTCGTTGGTTTCAGCATCTTACTTATTACTTGAAAAATGGGGATCAAAGCTGTGAAGATCATCACCCTTATTATATAAAATTGTTTGTCGTACGTACCTTGATTTGCCTAATTTAACTTTCCATGCATGCATGCCTGCATAGATTGCATACCTATGGATTTCGATCACAAATTAATCAGGTTCAAAATTAATTAAAAAATCAATACACTGAAGTTTGCATTCATGGTTCATTTTTACGTAGGCCGCTCAATCTTTAGAGTCGAGTCATAGGTCACAACACATTCTTGTTAATAAATAATAGTCTACTTACTTTGTTCGTAATCGTGACTTGAACTCATAGGTTTTAAGTATAGGAGGTCTTAGTTGGCAACACCCTCTACTGGAGTCTTAACCTCAAAAGAGTTGGGCTAAATTTCACTCCTCGGTGGGAGAAAAGTTTGTATGTCCCACTTTTATCTCCTTAGACTAGGTTCGACTCTTGTACATGTATCAATATAGCTCACCTTAATTTAGACTTTGAGATAATTTTATTGGCTCTTGCCATATGATAAGTCATTTCTTAAATTTTTCATGACTCATTTTCTTAGATTATAAGACCTAAACTTTCTAAAATAAAAATGAATAATATTAACTCAGATATTGACATTAATCTTTTAGATTTTAAAGCCCAACTATATGAAATATCAGAACACGACTACACTTCTTAGTATCCAATGTTTTATAGTTTTCCACTATTGGCATTCGACAAAAACTATTCTAGCATGAGCTAGTCTCTTTAAATTTCAAAATCACTAATCTTGAATTTAAATTTATGAGATGTAGAAATGACAGTCATATTTAGCCTATCGTAGTATATAATTGACATTAGGGGCTTACCCCTTCGGAGATACTCGACCCCAAAATAATATAAACTCTGATCTGTGCATATATATAGCAAGAGAAAAACTTCTGGCAATATAGATCTCAAAGTTTGAAATCAACATTTTGTGGTTAGATCAATTGTAGAATAATGTGATCACATCTAGAGTTGCTATTCCTGATATCATATTTTATCACCAATAAGAAATTTTAAAACTCTTTGTGTAGTTTGCACATTTTTATTCCAATGGAATATATCGCCTCCAAGCATAGATAGATGCTTTGTGAATCTTTTTGATAATTTTCATAATTTTTTGAAATAATACGAGTTTAAGGAATATATATATATATATA
>NW_018165660.1:351388-364233 GCF_001263595.1 Phalaenopsis equestris | reverse complement strand
TATATATATATATATATGCGTGTCTGCGTGTGCTATAAATAATGAAGAACAGACTTCTTGATGACTTTTAAATGAAGTTTATCAACTCTGACTCAAAAAATTATCCCGAGCTTCATGTCAGATGATAAATATATTGATGGTGTATCAATTATTTTAAAAATAAAATTTTAATATTTATATTAATTTTTTATTAAAAATATTAGATATATAACAAATTAATGAATGGTAAAATATTTATTTCAATTATGTGCTAATATTTTTTGGAGTTATTATAAAAAAAAAGAATTAATTGGAACATTTTAATTTATTTTTTTCTATATTAAATTATTTTAAACATTTTTTTATAAAACAAATTAATAAATATATAATCATCAAATTTAATAATTTTATTGAGATTATGAAATAAATTAATAAATGATAATACATATTATATTTATGTAATTTTTTAATCAAAATTGTCAAGGTGTGTTACTTATTTAATCCACATTTGATAATAAAATATTAAGGATATTTATCAATATCATAATTTGTGCTCCCACTAAAAAAATTTCTAGCTTTGTGAAATGAAAAAAAGCTAGACCTCCCATGGCAATGATTATCCATAAGTGAGATGGCATCCACCCCTTTTACTTCCGGACACCGGATGTCCGGACAGCGGCCCAAATGCAGAAAAGCAGGAAAGGAACCAGACCTCGGCCCTCCTCGCTTCACACGAGTCATTGTCCGGACATCCAGAATCCAGATGCAAAATTTTCTCCAGAAAACGAGCACGTGGCCATGAAGAGCAAATCAACTCCCCCATCCTCGTCCTAATCCGACCCATCTGAATTTCTAATACCAAGAAGCTTCGTGCACCATAGCCAGATCAGGACAAGCAACTCCTACCCCACCTCATCTTCTTAGTTATTATATTTACATTAAACTTAGCATTAACAATATATAGCACGATTTTAATCGAAGCAAGCATTAACAATAAATTTGTGTGCATGCAGACAAAAAGAGGTTACAGGCCGCACAGGCCGACGCAAAGAGCGGCTGGAAGAAGCATTATTCAGTAACTTTTAACTTTCTCATTTTTCTTATTTAAAAGCGCCGGCTAACTGGGCCTACATATGCTCCAACGAAAGCAACAACAAAAAGATCGAAAGAGCACATCCGGTTCGTAAATTGTTAGCCGATGGCTCGGAATAAAGCTCATCTGTGGGACAAATATTTGCATGCGGATTATGCACGCAGAGCTGCGTGCGTAATAACCTCTCATTAACATCTGTTTCGTGGTTATTAGGGGGTTATTGAGAGGTTATTGATATATTAATTTTAATAATATATAACTCCAATAACCTTCGCGGATTTTATTTCAATGTTATTCATAGGTTATTATGAGGGTATTGCAGGGTTAATGGAGTACGCACGTAGAGCTGTGTGCGTATTCCATATGCAAATATTTCCCTATTTGTGGATGGTGTGATGTCAAGTTTTCTTGAGGTAGTGCTAGGTGATTGATCGTTCAGACGTACGTTTATTTGAATGCAATATCATTTTATCTTAAAAAGCTCATGCATATACACCCATTTATAAATTCGTGAAATCTTTACTTTGTGATATGAGAGCAGGAGTTATCAACTAAGGCTATAGTGGGTTTAGTTTATTAGATT
Source organism: Phalaenopsis equestris (assembly GCF_001263595.1). Classification (NCBI taxonomy): domain Eukaryota; kingdom Viridiplantae; phylum Streptophyta; class Magnoliopsida; order Asparagales; family Orchidaceae; genus Phalaenopsis; species Phalaenopsis equestris. The sequence continues at coordinate 362,578 of NW_018165660.1, read as the reverse complement.
GGCTTTCAAAGTAATATAACATAATTAATAAATTAAATTTTATGTTACTCTCATCTCAAAATAAATCCTATAATATACCTTGATCCAAATATATATTTCATATTTTAATTTTAGTCTCTATATATATATATATATATAATATTTGGGGAGGACGTATATATATAGAGTGACTCCACTATCCATATAAACGTCATCCGGAAGTAATATCACTTCCACGGGAAATATTTACATACGGAAGACGCATGCAGTTCTGCGTATGTCTTCCATTAACCCCGTAATACCCTGATAATAAACAATGAATAACATTGAAATAGAACCCACGAAGATTATTAGAAAGTTATTGGGGTTATCTGTTATTGAAATTAATACTTCAATAAACTCTCAATAACCCCTCAATAACATCCGCTTCTAATAACAGCGAAGCAGAGGTTATTATTCACGCAACTCTACGTGCGTATTCGGTATGAAAATATCTCCTTACTTCCACACGCTTATATATAGAGTTTCACACGTGTCACTCTCACACTATCCAAACCCTTCTCTAATACTTGGCTATAAATATAAAACACTGGCTAAGGCTGCAGTGATAATTAGGGTTAACTGTGCTCCGCAAACACAACCCGGAAGCCGAAGGGAAAAAAGGAAAGAAAAATAAGGATGGGAAGGCCGGAGAAGGAAGGGAGGTGTATGAGGCATCCAATCCACAAGCACTCCAATGGCGTCTGCCCATATTGCCTCTACGATAGGCTCTCCGATTTCTCCACCTCGTCTTCCTCATCCACCAACAAATCTGCTTCCTCAACTTCCTCCTCCACTGTTTATTATTCTTCTTATGATTCCGAGCTCTCTTCCATGGATGTGTCCCCCCCGCATGAGAAACTCATGGCTGAGAGTATGTTGAAGCAGTTAGAGATGTTGAGGAAGAGCAAGTCTGTAGGTTTTGATAAGGAAGCAGAGCGGGGGCAGGAGGAGGAAAAGAAGAAGATGGGGAAGAAAGGAAGGTTTTGGATTAGGTTTATGATGGGGGGAGGTGGGAGGAGAAAGCAGAGGGAAGTTGGGTTGTCTCATTCGAAAACCATGAAGGAGAAGTCTTCTCACAAGTGGACTAATTTCTTCTCTTAGTTTTTTTTTTTTGGGGCTTTTTCAATGTTGAGTTCCAAGTTCCAAGCTTTTTTATTTTATAGGTTGTGATTGAAGCTGCAAGTTGTTAAATTTGGGTTTTGAAAGCTGTTATTTCAGGATTAATTTCTGGAAAAAAACTAAAGTGTAAATTTTGATTTGAATAAGATGATTTTGCACCATGAAAGCAGGAAAATTGGCCCATGTTGATGCTTTTTTTAATGCTTGCGTTTGGTTCCATGCGTTCTGAACCGCCAAATCTCTCTGTTTGTGCTATAACCAATGAATTCGTTCTTAAAGACAAGATTTTTATTTCAACGAAATAGTTAGATAAGAATAAATTAAGCTTTGTAGATGACATACTTTCAAGGCTTTGTTTATCGAAGCTCATGCATGATATTATAAATTTTCAGCCAATATTTTGCAAGAAATTTTACGGCTTTTTATTTTGCTGTCCAAAATGCAACGGATTAGCGTTGAATTTGGTAAGGAGGGAAAAGGAGTGAAAGAGGTTGGTAGAGAAGAACATGAAGAAGCGGAAATGGAAGAAGAAACAGGTTTTCCATTTATAAGTATCTTCTTACTTCCATCACCCTATTCTCATAGCTAACCCCCAACTTCTCCATTGTTTTTTCCCCCTATTTTTTCTTTCCTCCTTTATTTAGATTTATTTATTTATTTATTTTTACTTTAAGTGATAAATTTCAAATTAGATTGGATTTGTGATCTTGAGAAAATAATATTTTTTATAACCACTAGGCCATGTGTCTTTCACTTCCTCGTTCTGTTCGCATGGTGGCTTGAGAGCTGCATTTGATGGTGGAAAGCTAAGCCTGTGTTCGGTCGTGTTACATAGCTTTGCATATGCACTTTTGATCTCTTGCTATCCTTTATTGTTGCTTTCCTTCCTTCTATGAATGTTAAAAGTAAATCTTTTTGTTTCTTTTCGACTACCTACAATGTCTAAAGCCTTTACCGAAAAAGTGAAAAATTATTACGTGCAGATAATATAGGTGCGAATGAGTGTGGATTTAAAATGATCAAAATGGGCTCATGATAGGCAAACGAGCATCGAATAGGGTCACGATACAAGACATCAAAATGGATTATGGAGTATGATGCAAGAATCTAAACCCCCCTCCTAAATCTCCACCTTTCACTCCTACTCGAAGCCCTCTCGAGGAAGTCTCAATAGGCAAGTGAACATTTCCCTCGCCTTTCTCCTCTTCCTCACATTATTATTTGCTAATATCCACTAAAGCTGTCGAAGATCTGCCTGCTTTTGTAAATCTGGGATTTAAGGCAGAGCAGAAAATGAATCAGATTTGTTAAATAAGATATTAAAGTTGCCATTTCAGCCATTTCACAAGATTTAACTTAAATCCAGATTAGATTATGCTTGAAGAGGTTTCAAATTGTACCTTATATGGTTCACTCTTGGTTATCACAATAAGAAAAAAAAATCCAAATGTCAAGAGCTTCCATTGTCCTTTGTTCAAAATGTTAAAAAATAATTCTCTTTTGAAAAGTAATCTTCAAGAACCGAAGAATGAGATCTAGCTCCTATCAGATGTGTTATAGAGAAGAGATTTTACAGTATTCACTCTTGGTTGCTGTAAAAAAGTTTAGATGCGTGCTGGAAGGTCCGCGATGATAGAGTAATAAATTATTTTCTTAGCATGACATGAAAACTCAACACTCAGGTAATTAAAGAAAAGTAAGAGAAGACACCTTTTTTTAAGTGAAAACACTTGAAAGGGGGAAAAACCACGAGACAACCTAGTAGAGTACATATGTATGTTCTTCTCCTGAATTAGGGACGATGGATTTACAAAGCTGATCATTGTAAATGTCAACATTAGTTTATATTCTAGCTGTAATAAATGTATTTCTCAGTGATAATAGATTGCAAGGGCTATTGTTGATTGGTATGAAGATATAAGTTCATTACAGATAGTGGATATAATAACAACTTGTTGTATAGGTTGTAATTGAAAGTCAAGGTAGTTTTTCGTTTTGTGGGATGCAGATGATTGTTTCAAGAACGTCAGTTGGCTACAAAGACCATAATAAAGACCTGCAAGAGCTGTGAGCCACGTAGGCTGTAGTTGATCATATAGGGCGTAGTCCTGAGCTATGATGATTTCAATAGGTTGTAGATGACAAAGTTGAGATCTATGTAAACTATATTTGTTTACGTAGGTCATAATGTTGTACTGCGATGATGTCCATAGGTCATATTGGTCAAGTTCAGAAGCTGCACAAGCTATGAGCCACATAAGTCAAAGTAGTGAACTGTGGTAATGTATTTAGGTCATAGAGCTTGGAGTCGAGAGCTGTAGGAGTCGTGAAATATGTAGATCATAGTTGGTCACACAGACTGTAGTGGTGGGCTGTGGTTGAGAGGCGTCATCACACCATATGTGGGGTGTGTTGTTACACCATCATTAGGTTTGTCATTGCACCATATTCAGGGTGCATTGTTACACCCTCTTTGAGAGGCTTCATTGCACAACATGTGGGGTGTGTTATTTTGTAAGATGTCTTGTTACTATGTAATACATGTCGAGATTTTGTAGTGTACACCGTGATTCCATAAAAGACTTTACTATAAAGAGCAGGTGGCAATCGATGGTAGTAGAGTATGACTGGTAGGTGTTGGACTATAGTGGTTGGTAGCTACAAAAGTGAGAGGTATTCGTCCTTCAGATACGACGATGTCGGACTTTAGCTCATTCCTTAAGATTTAGTCTTTAAACCCTCTTAGAAGGGGGCAGGGCTCTATTTATAGATTCTAAGAGAGACATTTCTTTAAAAAAAGGAAGGAATCTGAACCACTCTATCAGACAACCCAGAAAGATTCCCTCAATCAGATGGCATTTTGTGGGCATTTAAGTGCCTCCATGATGTCAAAATTGAGTAATCTTGGTCTCATTGGATTCATCTTATTGATACTCTCAATTTAACCATAGGCTCGTCAGATTTGGAATTTGTTTGACCATCCATTTATGTATTGAAAGCTTTTAAATTGATTTAACAGCTTGATCCGGGCTTGATTTGGTTTAGATAAGACCAATTTTAATACCGTTGGTTTCATCTCGTCGAGTTCATTATTTTGGCTGTAAGCTTGCTAATATCAAAGTTTTGGATGATTTTTAATTGAATTTTAAATGAGTCTTGCTCAAATATCACCTAAAGATCTATATCATGCCTCGAGATTCATGCCAAATGATATATTTGTTGATGATGTATCAAGTTTTACTCTCCAAAGTAATATATATATATATATATATATATATATAGATATATATATATATATATATGTATATATATATATATATATGCTAATACTCCTTGATGATTATTTCTATTCAAATTTTAATATGAGGTAGACTATGAGAAGATTAGAAATTGACTTACATAGTTTATGTATGGTGGAAAATTAGTATTAAAATATGGCATTTTGATTTTCAATAAGCGAATATGGAAATTTATAATGGAATTTCTTAAGAAAATGTATTTGGACAAAATTTTCTAAATTTAATATTTCTTGATTGAATGAATTAAAATAATTTCTTTTAAGTGGTAAGTTTAAGTTTTCTTTCTTTGACAGTTAATAAAACCACTATTCTAATTCATGTCTTAGTTTGCTCGTGTTTTTGTTTAAATGAAATATCCTTCAATACTTCATGACCAAATCACTATAAATATTAACAATGATTTAAAATTTCACAGAAAGTTATTTATAAAAAAAATTTCACAGAAAGTTATTTATAATTTGTATCATGTATAGCTCCTTTTCACACAATAAAAACTCATACCTATCGTTTTAACTCACTACCCACTTTTACTTAATTAGATAACCTTAAATCCCATCTCATGTTTTAGTGGAAACAAGAACCTTGATAGACCATAGTTTTTCTCCCCATTTACCTCTCATTCTCTACCACAATCATGATCTACCTCCAAACCCTTTATATTTACTAACTTCTCTAGCCATGAGTGAGATTTGCCTAGGTTTTCCACTTCTTCTAGTCCTTTATTCGTTTGAAAGTTTGGCTTTAGTCATATTTCTTACATAAAATATTCTTCTTCTCAAGATAGCTCTAATGTTATATATAAAAAAAAACAACTCACAAATCTTATTTCCAACAAAGATCCCTTATTATAACATGGAGTTGGCCAACCCTTTACATATTTCACTTTTTTTCCTTGCACATGCAACTTGGAATGTAAGACGTCTCCAAGGATAAGGGATAATTCCAGATAATAAAATCATTCTCAAGGCTATAACATGGATTTATCTTCTTTAAGAAACTAAAATCCATAAAAGTATTTTTAGTGAATCTACATCATTCAAAAAGCTTCAAATATTATTCCCCTCTTAATGGGATTGCCATAAATTCTTAGTTGCTCAAGATGAGGAAAATTTGATTAAGTTAAATTATGCAAGTATTCAATTTCATCACATTCTTCTGCAAACATGGTTCATTCAAGATTTGCTTAAATTGACAAATTAAATTTTTTTTTTTAAGTATGGACTATGATGATAATGCCATCACTGAACAAATTATTTTATAGAATTCTCTTAATATTTTAAGGCATTCTTATGATAAGATTGTAGAAATATCTCTTTGCACATGATTTCATCCTTCCAGTTCACCTCCAAGATTATTTTTTGTTTGGAGCTTTCCCTTCTCTTAATATAATAGCCGACATAACTCTCCTTTTCAAAGTAATTTAGGCGAAGCTTTATCAAATGACAAGTGGTTAGACTTATTCCAAAGCTCTTACTAAAAAACTTCACTTCATTTTGCATCCAATTATTCCGGCTTAAACATCTATTCATGAATTATTCCTTTTGTAAAACTCATTCATTTTTACAAATAGATGGGGCCAATATGAATCACATAATAAAATCTTGTGTGTCTTATATACATGGAGAAATTATCTTTTTCTAGCAATAATCTCGAAGAATTTAAGTTTAAATTTACATTTATGTTTTAAAATAATGTATAACAACCACACACAATCTTTTACTTGAGAAAAATAATATATTTTATCTATTTTGGAGCCTAATGTCACTTAAATATTACTATTCTTAGTTGTCAAATCTAATCAAGATGATTCGATTATGGATACTGTGTAAATACAAGTGAATTGTTCAATATCTACAGTGTCTTAGTTAACTAAACAACTATTTTTTCACCTTGAGATTAAAGCAAAAACAACCTTAATATTATGACAGTTATATACTCCCCGCAAAATATTCTCCTCAAATCAAAATATCAAAAAAAGGTCATTTCATATCTCTTAATAATTTATAATCTTGACTAATTTATTGTTGGTTGGCTAAGTCTCTAAGAAGAGTATTATAGCTGTATTTTCCATTTAAGAAACTTTGCATTATATTAGAAAATAAAAACATTTAGGTCAATGTAAATTTGCAATAAAATTTTCATGTATATTTGGGACATTGTATTTTCTCAACTTGTCAAAGAAAGTAATGACTTATTTCAATTTTATAAGCTTATACACATGATAAAACACACCAAATACTACATGAGAACATCGTATTCCTAATATATATTGTCAATATATATAGGATAAAATTCAACAACAATCAATTTATTAATGGACTTTGTAATGACTATCCATCCATCAATACAAACTTTATTAAAAACTATTTTTCTTCAATAAATTGTCATAAATTTAATAATTATAAAATTCACTTATTCCAAGAAAGATTATTTTTCCACCTATGAAGCATAACTCCTTTCTTATCAATATAAATTCATTTGTTAAGTCCTTTCTTACAAACTTTAATCTATTTTATATTCAATAATAATATATTCTTATATATAAGATATCTCTATTAACTACATTAAATGTAAAATTAATCATTATACCAACCAAAAAGGAATAAGGGCTGCACAATTAAACTAAAAATAGATTAAAATTTTATTATTAATACAAAAATGATGACAAAATATTTTGAAACCTCAACAACAACATAATTACAATATATAAGCTATATTTATAGTCCATAAGCTATAAAGTTATATTCCCTCAACATAGTTAAAATAACCTTTTGGAGTTACAATCTCTCTATATAATTTAAATAATTAATATAAATTGATCTGAGTTGAAAATTAACTAATGTTACTCATAATAAAAATATTCTCCTAAATTATCAACCTTTCAAAATAAAACTCCTTTAGTCATTCAATCTAAAAAATAAATGGACTCCTTAAATCCTCAATCTCAGTTGTAACCCATACATCAAACACTACAAAATAAATGAGTTTAATTCATCCTCCTCCTCATCTCATCTCCCTACCTTACTTCCAATTTCTAATGGACTCCCTACACTGATCAAATGGGTGCTTTTCATTAACTTGATAGGGTTTACCCACGAATCAAATTATCCTGCTATATTGAATTAAGTGCCGCCAACCTCAGGTAACATCTTTTCTTCTAATTTACGCACCTCTAAATAATTAAAGATATTTTAACTCATCCTCAGGTTACTCATCAAATAGGTTCAGGACCCTACTCAATTAGAACAAGGTCAGACAAAGCATGGGATGCCTTCCACAAAACGCTTGATTTAACATCGTTAGCTCGACGAATCCAAGTCTTACTCTTGCTTTACTTTCTCATATCTTTCATCTTTTGGATTCACCTCGGTATTGCTAGAAAGCATCCCTTAAGGAAGACTGCTAAGTGTAGAAGATATCTGTCCCAACTGATTTGTTATGTTCCTAATTGCAGTCCCTTGGATAAACAACCTCTTCTAATGATAATTTATTCTCCTTAAACTATGTGTTAGAATTAAATTTGGTGGATAAGAAGGTATAACATTAGAATTTATTTGATTATTCCAAATGTTAATAGGATTAATTTGATTATTTCCCAATGACTGGTTTCCTCCTCAAAAATTATTGTTCCAATTGAAATTAGGATGATTCCTCCAACCTTGGTTGTAATAATTGGAATAAGGACTATTTGGTATGTTGTTTATTGCATGGATAATATTATAGGGATTAAGGTCAACTAATTGACCAAATGAATTTTTCTAAATAACTAGTGGTCCTTGAGGTTATCTCATCCCATAATGATCCAATTTTCTTGCAATCGCTGCAACTTAAGAAATTAAGATTGTAAGTACATCATTTTCTTGAATATTCACTACTCTCTTAGGATTCACTCTGTCAAATGGCCATTGAAAGTTGTTTGTTTCCATCTCCCCAATGAGAGAATAAGCCTCTTCAAATGGTTTTGACAAGAGTGAGCCTCCAACATCAGCATCAATGATCGCTTTAAGAAATCCAACTAATATGTTATAGAAAGTTTGAATAATAAGCCAATCAGGTAATGCATGATGTGAAAACTTCTTAGGAAGTTTCTTAAATCATTCCCAAGACTCATAAATTGATTCCCCGTCATGCTGGCATTATGAAGTGATATCATTCCACAACTAAACAGTTTTAGAGGGTGGAAAATACTTAGCTAGAAATTTTTGGGCTAGATCTCCTCATGTCTTGATTGAACCTGATGCTAATGAATTTAGATATATCTTAGCTTTATCCTTCAGGGAAAAAGGAAAAAAGCTAAGTCTAACTGAATTATTAGAAACACCATTATATCTAAATGCAGCACAAATTTCTTAGAAACTTGCTAAGTGTAAGTTAGGGTCTTCAGATGGAGATCTATTAAATTGATTATTCTGTACCATCTAAACTATTGCTGGCTTAAGTTCAAAAGTATTGACTGCTACGATAAGAGTATGTATACTTAAATGAATTTCATCCACTGTAGGGTTCACATAATTCCTTTAAGGTCTATTAACATTATGATCAATGATTGGATCCTCAGTAACTGGATGATCTGCCATTTCTATAAAAATTTTTTGGAGTCTTCTATATTTTCTAATCCTCCTAACAATTCTCTCTAGATCTGAATCATAGGGTTCAAGGTCTGTAGCTCATGAACTACACATTTAATTCTAAAGGTTTAAATAATATGATAGATATCAAATACATTTTTGTTATTTTCATCTTTAATTTCTTTTTTCTTTAATTCAGACAGTAACTAAAGTTACCAAGTGCTACTATTATTTCCAAATCTAAGTTTTACAGGTTCAACTAAAATTATCCTTAAGTTGTTCTTACTGACGCTTCCTTTCTTCATTCTTTCCTTCCTTGACAACGACGCCAGAAAAGCTTGATGACCCCAACAACCAACACTTTAATGATAATTTAATTTAACTCACAATCTACACCTATGTGCCAGGGTACCTACGCAAGTGCACATATCAATTTTGTAATATAGGGTTCTACTTGAGTCCAAAATGTTGATCCCACATAGAAGCTATAACAAGTTCTCAGAAGTTTTCACAATAATAACAACTTAAGTGTCAATTCTAGCCTACTTCTTTTAGGTCCTAGTTTGAAAAACCGCTAAAGATAGTTTTTCTAATAACTAATCCTAAGCTACCTTTCTACTCCTAAATTTAAATTTCCTAGATCAATTAAACAGGTGAAATTCAAGATTGATAAAAATAATTTTCTCTTGTGATATCTTAGGTAGATTGTAGGTGTTAATTCTAAGAAATGTAATATGATAGTGACAACGAGAGCATTCCTCTTTTTTAACCTTTGTCTAGTTCATAAAGAAATTTAGTTAATCTAGTATTAAGCTTAAACCCTAGATTACATTGGTTACAACTTCAGACTGTCACCCTAGAGTCCCCAATTTACACACATCAAAGCCTATTTCCCTAAGTTGCATTTCCTCGATGACTCATCTTTCATAGTCATTTGCACAATAAGAATATTCTATGTTGTTTCGCCATCACCCTCTAAAACCGTTTAGTTGATTGCTTTCTAGAATATTCTATGTTGTTTCGCCATCACAATAAGAAATTTTTGGGCTAGATCTCCTCAAATGAATTTTTCTAAATAACTAGTGGTCCTTGAGGTTATCTCATCCCATAATGATCCAATTTTCTTGCAATCGCTGCAACTTAAGAAATTAAGATTGTAAGTACATCATTTTCTTGAATATTCACTACTCTCTTAGGATTCACTCTGTCAAATGGCCATTGAAAGTTGTTTGTTTCCATCTCCCCAATGAGAGAATAAGCCTCTTCAAATGGTTTTGACAAGAGTGAGCCTCCAGCATCAGCATCAATGATCGCTTTAAGAAATCCAACTAATATGTTATAGAAAGTTTGAATAATAAGCCAATCAGGTAATGCATGATGTGAAAACTTCTTAGGAAGTTTTTTAAATCATTCCCAAGCCTCATAAATTGATTCCCCGTCATGCTGGCATTATGAAGTGATATCATTCCACAACTAAACGGTTTTAGAGGGTGGAAAATACTTAGCTAGAAATTTTTGGGCTAGATCTCCATCACCCTCTAAAACCGTTTAGAATTTGCTCTATGACTCATTTTTATAAACTTATTTATGTGATGATTTCTCCTATAGTCTTTAGGTGGATATATGATGACCTAATTTTGAAGTCATACAAGCTTATTTTGTGTTTAAATTTTTTCTTAATTTTTTTTATGAGTGGTATATTCATCAATACTTTTATGATTTTGATACATAGTGAATTTTAATAGTCAAACCACATTATTTTTTTATTAATTTTTTCGACGTATTTTAAGTTCAATTTCTAAATTATCATCACCATATTGTAGAGCATTTTAAGCTTCACGAAAAGAAAATATTTTTTTTCTTTTTTTTCCAGCATCATAAATATAAACATAAATGATTTATTATTAGATTTATTTTCCTTAAGGATGTAGTATATCCTTATAAAAATAAACTTCTTGGAACCATTTAGTATTCATTTTGTTAAATATTTTCTACATTATTTTATAAACATGTGTAGTATTTATGGCTTTTTTTTCATAATTTTTGCAATCCTATATTTTAAGATATAAGAGAAATTGAATAGAATTTATTATTACAATAAAATATTTATTTTAATTACATTTATATCTATATTTAATTTTTTATAGCTAAGTTGATATATATATATATATATATATCCTCAT
>NW_018165660.1:350812-351266 GCF_001263595.1 Phalaenopsis equestris | reverse complement strand
TATATATATATATATATAGGATATAATACATTAGCTATTTTTTAAGATTGTCGGTTTGGTTGCTTTATCAATTACTACGAGGATTACTTGGGATCATCCCTGCACCTGATTGTCGTCGTTTGATCTTTGTTTTATCTGGATGATTACTACTGCTCTACTTTTGGAAAAGATATTTTTGGGGCAACTTTCGAGCCTTTTCTGGATGCAGGATCAGATATGCTGGAGAAGTTTCTTTCGTCTTCATAAGTCACCTACTTTTTATGTTTAACTGGTTAAGGACTTTTTGTTTGTTCTACTATGGACTTCATTTATTGTTTTTGTTTTTCACATTTTTATTTTGGTTATTTGTATTTTGGGCACGATGTACGTTTCTACTTTTCGTTATTTTTTTGCGTGGAGTTGTATTGTGGAAAGAGGAACCTCTAGGACATTTGTTTTAGTTGGAGATCCTCTT
>NW_018165660.1:339141-350765 GCF_001263595.1 Phalaenopsis equestris | reverse complement strand
TATATATATATATATATATATATATATATATATACTATAATTTAAGATAAAGAGGTATATATCCTTAAGCTTGGTTTTCCCATTTTTTTAAATTGGGAGCATATATTGAAAGATAAGGTGATGAAAATGTAATTTTACAACAAGAAAGTCCTTTCTTGGGGTCATAGAGCCAATTACTTCTTTTGGGCTAGTTAAAAAAATCATCGAACGTGATCTAAGCTACTCTTATTCTATTTTAAATTTTAATTTTTTATATTTTCTTATAAAAATTGAGTATTTCATTTGATTGAGTTTTAAAAAAATATTAAAGCTATAAAGATACACAAGGCATTCATCTTGTAACTTTTAATATGTAGTAAAACAGCTTATATTGGTCATATTGATAAAAAAAATAAAAAAAAAAAAAATTGAGTATTTTGTCTTGTAGAGAATTTGTTGTGATTATAATAAGTATATTAAGCTCAATAAAATTTACTATAGAATAAATAAATTACAATATTGCTCTAGATATTGCATATAAATGATATTGTGAGTTATGATTATTGAAATATGTATATTAATTTTTACTATTGACTGTATTGTTTATAATAGTTACTAACATTTATAGATTTTCATGGCATGCCTGTTGATATTCATACATAATATAACTATTGAATGGTTATGCATAAAAGAGCATGTGCAAAAGTAGACAAAGTGAGATATGCAAGTGGATGTGTTTGATGTGAATTCATGTGCAGTCATAAAGGTTTATGCACCTATATAATTATTCATCTTTTCATTTGATATGCTATAGACATAAACAAGTGGAGTTGTAAGTAAAATTAAACCTTAATAGGCAAAGAAGAAATATAAATAAGTTAAAATATAAGTGGAAGTGGAGTTATAAGAGAATAAAACTTTAAACGATTTCTAGTAGCTTCTAGAGTTATAGGTGCTCATCCTTATTTTCTTCATGTTTGTTATTTTAATGAGTGGTAAGGCTCAAATTGAGTGTAAGTCATTGATCACTATTATGATCATAGTGTCTCTTTGCCCCTGCAGCTATTTGAAGAAATAGTTGTGAAGTTGCTAAAGAAGAAGTCGTTGATCAAAAAACTACGGTGGCTATAATTTTATTTTTGTTAAAAAAAAATTAGACTGTAGATTTCTAGCAGCCACCACAAGTAACCAGATCTGGTTGGAAAACACAGTTTTTAGTTTGTCAAATAGGAAAAATTGTGGCGCGATATTGCATTGCCGTCCCAAACACACCTTTAATTATAAGTATATTACTAGCTTAAATCTACGCTTTTAATAATCAAGGTAATATACTAATTTTATCGATGTAGATATTATTCGTTGATTATTTTTTCTATCCCATTTATTGCAAGACTTTGTGAAGTGAATGAAATCTAATGTTCTTATATATTATTTACTTGATGATATAGAATTGACCCAATGTTTATGAATAAAGAAGGTAAAGAAAAAATTATTTCAAATTGATAGGGTTAACTAATTAATTGTTATGACTTGACATGATCTGACTCATCTTGATATGGCGGTTTATACTGGGTTGAGTTGTGATGCTAGAATCTTTTGAAAACCTTATGAATAATCTTAAATTATATTATGGATGTCTAGGAGTAGTATAAAGTTACTTAGAAATATCTATAGCCATGTATTATAGTGGGTTCTTTAACATACTATACAATAAGTCATGATTCATATTTAGTTTTCTATAAACGATTCATAATATGCTAGAGTATTACTGAGAGGTGAGTTTTAGAGTTTCCTTGGAGGGGATTCTTGGGCTATCAATAAAAGGAGGAACCTCCTCGTTTGGTGAATAAATATAGAGTGAACCTAAGTCTTATAAATTTCTTTCTAGGTAAATTATTTTTCCCAACCCACTACTCATGTCTTTTCACAAACTCATTTTCTTACTAGCCTCTTGTGAGAGTGAGTGATAAGTTAGCATTTTATGAATGCTAAGGTCACATGGCTAAACAATAAAAATTAGTTCGTAACACTAAACAACGAATTCCCCTAGCGGGAATTCAGAGTTGACAATCGGCCCAATGGATCTAGCCTGCTAATATCAGCCAACTAGATCAGTCTAGCAGAATTTCTTCAGTAGTCCAGCCAGCTGCTTTTACGTGAATGATCAATCGTCTGATGATTCCCCTCCAACAAGCTGACTGACAATAGTAATCATTTTACCTTTGCGGCTCAAATCGACCGAGCGAAACGACACCACAAGGGTAAAATTCCTTGAATAAATTGTACAACACTTCTTAAGCAGGGTTAGATATTTAATTTCTTTTCAATGCACTCTCTCTCCTATAAATAAAAAAGGCCTTTTCATGTAATTGGATTTTGGCTCTTCTCTCATTCCATGTACAAAAAATATTCAATTATACAAAAAGGGTCACAAGAGCCTAAGAATACCACATTGTGCCAAGTCGTTGTGGTTCCTCTATTCTTTCTCTCTTTCTCTCTCTCTTCCTTTCTATAGTGCAAACACTCTAATCCCTTGGGTGTTTTGCCTCCCGAACAAATTCAGATTCAACATGTCCTTTTTCTTCTTGTTTCTTCTTTTGGAATATTGAGCAAATTTAATTGGAAATGCACTCACACTGCATCTGCAAGCTGGTTGAAAGCAAAGCTCTCAATCACTAACATAAGAGGATTTGCATGAACATTTATGTCTCTTCCATAAGATTCCTCTACCAAAACAGCTAAAAACTTGTCATCTCCTTAAATTTGAAGTTTATATAATAAGTTAACATATAGGATAAAAAAGACTGAAGCCTCCCACCCTCCCTAAACTTAATGTTTATCTTGTCTCTTGAAGTATATATATAAAAAGAAATGTAAAACTATGTTGCAGCCAAACCCACAGCCTTGCTGCTTTTCGCTAGCCTTCTCTTACACGTTTCTCCATGCAATGTCCTTTTGCCGGATTATATGATGTTTGGTTGTCTGACTTACTTACTAGTGTATTTTATCCTCCAAGCCACTAAGTTCTGCTCCTCTGAGTTTATCAGTGTCAATGCTTCGCAAAGCCTTGGAATTAAGTGTTGTTGATGCTGCTGTTCTTCATAAATGGAATAACCGAACTAAAAAATATTATAGAATCAGAAAAAAAAAATATATTTAAACAATAAATTAGTAATAAGTATCAATTAACTTATTTAAATAAATTATTTAAATAAAAGAAATTAAAGAGATGGCTTTATATTTTTATGTAATATATTCTTAAAGTTGAATTTTATTTTTTCAAGATATATGTGTAGGCATGTATGTCTATTTTTTTTAATTGGATAGGCATATGTGTTCAACTGTGTTGGATGTATGTCAGCTAAGTGCATGCGTTTAATACAGTATGCTTCACTACTAAACAATATCGATGAATCATTAATCATGATTTTCTTCAAAAAAATATTTTATGTACATAAAAAATATGACCGCCTGAATCTCAAAACAACTCAACAAGTCTCACTTGATGGACACCAGTGGAGTGCATCGATATAGTCAACCAAACATCGTTTCCTTCAATCGAAACTACGGGCCGACCGAATGGAAGCTCAGCCGAACAAAAGAATATATGACACCTAATTTAAGGGACAGTCATTTTTAACCAGCTCCCTCAACGGATTCTAGGATTATTCACAAAGATGGTCAAAGGGCACCCCATTGATTTTCTTTCCAATCATCTGAGAAGGCCTTTTATCCAAGAAGAGTTGTCCGTCAGATTATGGTGATACAACCTCTACGTGGCAGTCAAAGTTTACCCTAACGACAAAAGGGCCTCAACTAAGAATTCTTTTGAGGCCGATCTTCTTGTCGACCGAAGACTTTCCAGCCTAACGAATGGTTATCAGACGACAAAATGACAACACCCACGGGTCATTAAATGCCCATCTTCAATTAGTTATGAATATGAAACGATGTCAACGTCAGTTATGAATATCAAAGGGTGTCATAGTGAGTTATAAATATGAAAAGGTATAATAATGACTTGTGACGTCCCTATTAAAATAAGGAAAAACATATAACTTTACTAAACACCATTATGATCAATAAATAGAGGATCATTTCTTCAATAAAAGACTAATGAATTTACCCTTTCAAAACTTGTCACCATAAACTTTATCCCTCTCTTTCTCTCATCCGTCCAACGGTCAATTTCTTGGTTGTGATCCACATGACATTCTGGATTCAATACTTTTAAAATGGCTTACGACATTACACCTATTATAATCTTAATTAGACTGTGAAAATAAGAAGATATTAATAAACTATAGAACATAATTTTATTTTTTTAGGAGAAATACGACTGAACAAAAAGCTAAGAGGTTGTTTGATTTGATCAAAACTAAATGCGATATAAAAGTTTGCAGAGTACTCAGATTACAATATATTTGAAAAACTTTAGAGTTTTGATTTACTGTAAAATAAACAAATTACTTTATAATTATTGGTTGAAATAATGCTTTTCAAAAAAAAAAAAAAAATTCTGACGTGGGCAGGGGCTGACATTTGGGTTGCTCGCTGCGACCGCGGGGGATGGCTGGCTAGGAACAGGCAATGGACTAGGGTAATGGCTTTTCGATAGCATTTTACGTTGTAACTCTAAGTCGGCCAAATCGGCCGAGTTCTAAATTCAACTAAAATGAACTAAAGTGTGAACTTCAAATTCATTCTTTCCTTTCATTTTCTTATAATTCTCTATTACAAACACTTGATTTACTAAAATATCCGTAAAAGAGTTACAGTACACTGTAAATCCTTCCAACCAAACATCCCCTAAATCAATAAAAAGCGCAGCATACAAGATATCAAATTCATATAATTGTGAACTAAGAAACTCAAATGGCCACCACATCATTTCAATCAAGCCAACAATGCTTTCGATCAAGCAACCGATACTCAAGTCAGGCAAAGAAATATATAGGCGATTATGGTTCTACATCACTTATTTGTATTTAAGTCTCTATCAAAGACATAAACATTAGAAGTGCTCAAACCATAATACGAAATCAATGGTGATGAATATTTCATATAATCATTTTTATGAACAACTCCTCTCTGTGTCCATTTGTTACATTTTCAGCCAAAAAAAGCCCAATGCAAAGTTGCAAACAATAACAGTTCAAATGCGAAAAAGTTATTTTCATATTTTTTTAAGACAACGAAAATGGCCAGAAAAAAATCAGGTATTCATAGTTGATTGATTGTTATTATAAGTAAGAAAATTTTATGATAATAAAGTTGGGGTTTTAAATCTTAGTTTTGCACAATATTCTCACAAGCAGATATAATAGTATAAAAATTACATTTGAACAGAATTTTTGCGTGTAATATTGTTTTGAATATGAAAACCGGTCCACTGCTCAAATTGACATATTCTCTTGTTTGACAGCAAATTGGATTTGATACTCGAAATTAATTGTTCTTAATTCGTTCTATGTTTTTCTGCAGAAGAGAAAATGAAATAATTAATGAAATTCATTAATTATTTAATTAATTTCTTAACGGGTCTAATGACATGATGAAATTCATGATGAAATTAATAAATGATGAAATTAATAAATAGGCATGCTAGCTCCTCTTGTTATCCCTCTTCCGTATTGGTAGCTTTCCAGGTTCTTCTTCTGGTGTGCTTCGGTTGGAAGCTCTCGGATAGAAAGAGAAGGAGAGGAGGAGAGGAGAGGAGAGGAGAGGAGAGAGAGGGACAAAGAAAGGTAATCGTCAAGGTGATCGACGGGTGTATTCTTCGAAGTAATAAAATCTTCTGCAGCTCCGTTGACATAGACAATTTGCCGAACCACGTAAATCTGTGTGTTTCCGTTGTGTGTTTCTGTTTTGTGATTTTTCTCAATTCTTTTTTTCCCTTTATTGCCGTCATTTTTTCACAACAAATATTACAATAATGATGTGTTTTGTTGTTTTTGCTTTCAAGTTTTAAAGATGAGTAAACAATCATGCTGAGCTTAAGCTATGTAGTTTTGTAGTTGATTAAAATTAGTGTCCCTACTGATCTTGTGTAGACTTTTGTTTAGCTATGTATGAAAATAAACGAACTACATTGTATTTAGATTATTTTTTAAGAGTAAAATCTCTATGATTTTAAGCAACACCATGCTCGTTATGCGGTAATTTTCTCATCAAGTTCTTTCATATCTTATTTTGTTATGAGAATTTGCTCTATGGCATCTTAAATTGCCTTTTCTTCTGATTTTTACCGAACTAAGAGATTCTAGTTCATTATCTCCATGCTCTTGATAATTCATCTCTTAATTATCAATGTGCAAATAAACTATGGAAATTTTAATTGCAGTTCTCCCAACACTATTCCATCAATACATACTATGATTTGAAAAGTCTCAGGTCTGTTTGGGGCAGCTGCAGCTTATTGAATAAGCTGCTGATAAGATGATTAAAAATAATATGTTGATAGGCTAGGTGCGGTGGTTATTATAAATTTTTATTTTTTTTTGGAAAAGTCAGACCGCTGACAGAAAGCTGCCTCCGCACCTGATAGGTGCGGTGTGAAAACTCTATTTTCAATGTTTTGAAAATGCATAAGTTGCCAAAATAAAGTTTATCCAAACATGCCAGGTGCGTTTTCAAAACGTCACCGCACCAAATAAGTTGCCCCTCAATCTAACTATATAAATGAGGCCCCTAAGACTTATATGCTTGCATAAAATTTTTTTTTGGCCTTATTCTTCTCATTACATATCTAACACACCTAAACATTCATTTTTTAAATATAAGCCACCTTACCGATGTATGAAAAGGGATATTTCATTTTTTTTAAGCTATGATAATGGTATATTTCATGTCGTATGAAAGATTTGGATGATATAAGTATAAAAAAAAACAAAGTTTGGGTGTAAGATATGTAAATACATAGGAATTGGGTGGTATGTATTTAAATACATAGGAAAAGGGTAGATCGCATTGATTCAGTGAATGAAGATAGCAGATAGTCTGGAGTCATATAATAATTCAGGCTATCAGACTCAACACACAGATGTTGGGACCTTACTTACAAGTAGGTGGGCTAATTTTGAAACTATATTCTATTATTTATATCAAATGTAAGTTTCCTTATATTATTATATATATATATATATTAGTTTAGTTTCACATAGTTAAGGGGCTTTGGTGTAGCATAGGAAACAGACCTTATGTGCAAATCTTCAAAATCAACCTCTGGTTACATGCGTAAATATAAGTGTATGATGATGGTTTGTCATGTAACATACTAGAGACTAACATATTAGTATCATAAGTGGGTGTTATTGCTAGGGAGCCTTAAAAAATGATCTTAGCAGAGATAGAGGTATTTTAAAGTTATTAAATGATTGGAGCTTTTACATACATATCACCCAAGAATTTCATATTTATATTTCTCACGCCAATACTTTCATAATTACAAAAATCATATCAAAAGTAGCACTCATTATCACCATTTAATAGTCAAATCCATCTTTTCATCCGTAGATAAAGCGCTATGTGTGGCAAAATGAAACTTTAGGTGCGAGATAGGTAAATTAATAAGAACTGGGTGCTATATATGTAATTTTCCCTAAATAATTTACATCATTATTTAATGTTTTTATTCATAATTTTTAACCAAGAAATTTGCATGCTAAATTTGAAATTTTTGGCTAAATGGGTCCTAAACATTCTGGAAGGTTACGAACAAATAGGTTTGGAGTCACTCCAACCCAAATTTTCCACATAAAACCAAAATTACAGATGAAAGTAAGAACATGTTTATTTCTGGTTGACTTGAATGATTAGAAGATGACATGCACTCCATACGGTATGATTTGAGAAAATTGGTGTAACAAATAAAAACAAATTATTAAACACAATGAGTATGCTATTTCATAAGTACTTAAATATTTTAATTCATTTTAATCATCTTAATATTATCAATGAATTATGTGTTTGTTATTAACATGGATGTAACAAACATTAATCTAATTAACAAATTGAGGGAGAATCTCACACATCGATCATATTTACGTCATGCACTTTGGTTTAGTGCATTTTAGTTTATTTGATTGTAAGGTTGTTGGAGGTTTATCTCATGAACAGGCAAATGTTTTGAGGTTTATGGGATGTTACTACTTAGTTCCTAGATTTACGTGGCTATATGCTCATTACATATTTTTTGAAGTTATTAGAGAGTGAACTGATGGATTGTTATATATATTTATGTATTTGTGATACTAGTACTATTTTATATGAATTATGTGTGTGTGTGTGTGTGTGTGTGTGTGTTTGTTGATCTCATTCTTTGATGAGGTCTAATTATCTTTTTCAGAAGCCTAGGATCTAGCCATATGACTTTCCCTTTGACTATCCTAGAGGACTAGTGATGGAACCCACCCACATAAAAATTCTAAACACTCATTGACTCTTCTTGTGAAGTCCAACATGGGTGGTCACAAGCCCTCATTTGTCACTTGAGATAGCTAAGACCAACATGTGATGACTTAAGAATGAGTTTCCATAGGATCAATTGACCTTAGGGCAACCCTGGGTGGCTTGGTCTTGCACACACATACTTGAATTCACAACAAGTTCCCTAACTCACCCAGAATCATCAATTCACCCAATTTGACCTATTTCCCCCTTGAGGTTCACAACCGCTCCTTAACTTTTTTGAGGACTTATATGGGTGGTCCTAAGTCTTTCACCCTTGTTTAGGATGACTAGGAGCAACATGTGGAAGTTTTAAGATGACTTCTCATAAGGATCATATGACTATAGGAAGACTTTCCATGATTTTCATCATCACCCCCTAAAACCATTCAAAATTTCTCAGTTTTCAATCTAATTGTCAGCACAACTTCAAATCCAAGTCCCTTAAATTTCAAATCCAAAATGACATCAATTTGGCACCCCAATTGTCCAAAGTTACCCAAATTTCCCAAATTGCCTCAATTTTCCACCAAATCACCAAATCACCAAATCAAGCCAATCCTATCTGGTTTCAAAATTCAAACCCAAATTTGCCCAAGTTGAAACTCAAATTTTACCAAAACAACCAAAACCTCAAAATCGAATCAACTTTTGCCCAATTCTAAACCCAAATCACAATTTCCAAGCTTAAACCTAAATCTAACTCAAAGCCACTCCAAATTCACCAAAGCTATTTCAAAATCTAATTTCAACCCAATTTCATCAAATCACAAGTTCAAATTGAATTTTGCCAAATTGAGCATGCCTACAACAAGTTACGGCTACCCACAGCTGCATGGGAATGATGGACCTTAAAATGTTATCCCCTTTTCTTCGAGGTAGTACACTCTACCCTTCTTTTTCAGCATGGCCAGCGTCCACAACTCAAAATTTTATTAAGCAGTGGTAGATTGGTTACCACTGCTATTGGCAGATGGTGAGGTCTAGCGAGTCATCTCTCTATTTCTCTTCCGGAGATGCTCGTACTTATCCCGAACAAAATTCAAAAATTAATTAACATTGTAAACTTTAATTGACTTATTAACACCCCCCTAAAAAAACCGAAAAAAATAAATCAATTATTATGGATGAGATTATAAAGGCATGCATTTTTTCTTCTTTAGAAAAGTTAAGAATATGAAGTTTATAATATAATACTAGCTCAATACTTGTGACAAAGGCAAAAATAGTTGAGGATGATGGAATTGATTGAGCGATAAAAATCATGAGATAGTAGTCAAAGAACTACAATTAGAGGACCACAATGAACATGGTGGCCAAGCGAGGATAGTTGCTTGTGGGAATCATCGGCGTTAGTTGGGTAAATCTCTAATGATCTTTTAGATCTTCAAAGTCTCTTGAATTTTAAATTCAGATCTTTTTCATACAGACAATAGAGGTCAATTTAATTTTTTTTAGAGTAACACTGTTATTATCATGTCCAAATTCTTAAAAGACTCTATCGAATGATCTATTATTTTTTTATCATTGATTTTTTTTTTTTCAACATTTAAGTAATGTAATGCCCTTGCAGTAGAATAATCTTGAGCTTGTTTGATTTTTTTATTATTCATGTACCAAAAATCATGAGCTTGTTTGATTTTTTATTATTCATGTATCAAAAATATTCAATAAAGTTTTTGGATATATCCTAACGCCAAAATCTTAATTTATATATCCTTAATAAACTTTTGTGGTCAAACAAATCATAAAAAATGCTCGAAATATTTTGTAAATGTTAAGGGCAAGTTTGTCTGCTTCTTTGAATTTCTTTCATATAAAATTATATTAAAAATGGATGAACACTAGTTTTTTTTATTATGATATTTTATTAGTTATATACTTTAAGAGCATATTAAAATTTATTTACTTATCAAAATACGTTAAAATTTTAATTTTAATGCTACCGTGTATGTGTCAATCCTTTATAAAAATTTTGAAATTATTATTATATTTTCTTAAAATTTTCATGTGCGACACTTGGTCAATAATTCTTGTGTTGTATTATGATATGTATGAAATGTGTGATGTTATTTCTTGTATTTTCTCCATTATTTGTATCATTTGATGTTTTTTATTTATTTATGCACCATAAAAGCCTGAAGATAACAAAGGGAACAATAAGAGCAAAATCATGCTAAGTGTCAAACCAGTGCCTAGGAGGTCATGCTTGGCACCTTAGCTAGTCCACATTTTGAAAACTCAATCTGAGAAAGTGAAAATCAATGCCTATATCTAGTTTCTAGGCCTCAGAACCTTGCCAAATTTGCCAAAATCTTGAGCAACCAAGATTCAAGACTAGCATCTACACGACCAAACATAAATTCCCATGCATAAACCCGTCGCCAATTCAAGCACCACGGTGCCCAATGCCATGTTTTGTCGGTTTCTATAATTTTGTGCCAACCAAAGGGATATATTTGCAATTTTTCCATCATTCAGGGGGGGGGGTGATTTTTAGGGTTTGGTAGAGTTAGGGAGACCTTTGGTGAGGCCAATGATCAATTTACGTAGCCCCGTCTTCCAAGATGGATTTCATGGTCAAAGTGGTTCTTAGGTTCCATAGGCAAGTTCCTAGGGTTTTGGGTTTATTTGGGTGACCTAGGGTATGTTTAGCCCATGGTTGTCAATTTTGGTTCCTCACTTGGTCAAAACCCTAAACTAACTCAACCAACGGTCTAGGGACTTGGGTTTGCACTGGTGGGATCCAAGAAAGCACATTTCTTGTCTAGGGTCATGTGTAAGTAGATGGAGTGAAACTTCACAAAAGTGAGGTCAACATAACTCCATCTATTTTAATGCTTTCTCCTTTTTCTTCAAGGATGTAAACATAAATTAGCCTATTCTCAATGAATTCAAAAATGGCTTACGCACCATCCTTACTAATCAGCCATTACAACACAACACTACTCCTCTGTCCAAGCCACCACCTATTGGTATATAGCGTCAACTCATTGGTTACCATCTACCTTCATCTTTGGACCATATACAAATTACAACATTATTTATTTCTCATATTTTGTTTCCTTGCAAATCATTTTGACTCCATTAATGTCACTAAATTTCATTATCAAATAATAATAAATATTGCTAGAAAATTTTAGAATTTATATATGATAATATTTTTTTTGGTCACTTTTATATATATATGTGCAAAT
>NW_018165660.1:338467-338711 GCF_001263595.1 Phalaenopsis equestris | reverse complement strand
ATATATATCTGTGTGTGTGTGTGCGCGAGTGCTTGTGTGTGTACCATGACTTTTTGGTTGACATCTGCAAGTGAGTTGCAAATCCCATGAGGTTGGGGGTTCAAAATAACCTCCGGCAACTGATGCACTGATGGAGGTCAGTAGAATGTCTAGGCACATTAGGAGTGCCTGGGGGCTCTCTAAGAGCCTCTGGCCATTTCTTTTCTTATATATATATATATATATGGGGAGTCTATATACGAGA
>NW_018165660.1:323337-338453 GCF_001263595.1 Phalaenopsis equestris | reverse complement strand
TATATATATATATATATATATATATATATATATATGGTGTCCCTTGTTGACTCTTTTTATTCAAGTTTATAATTATTGTCTTTCTTGTAAATGGCTTCTTTCACTTTTGTTTGGTTTATACTATGTGTACCAAATCTAAATTAGCACAAAAACTTTATTTACTTCATAAGCGTAGAAAAAAATTACTTCAATATGCTCACCATTATTTTTATTTTATTTTATGGTGGAGTAGAATGCACGACCTTGATTCTTCACACCATTTTTGTGCTCATGGTATCGTGCGCCAATATAACTACACATAAACCCCTAATCAAAATGGCCTCTTTGAATGCAATCATCACCATATCAACTAGCATACTATTCCATGATGTCAATCCTCCTTATCATTGCAGGTTGACATATTAATGAAAAGCATCTCATACACTGCAAACTAAGTCTATTAATATGAAATCTCCATACCAAATACTCTATGAAAATTAACTCACATGTGAGACTTTGGTTGCTCATGCTTCATTTAGCTCCAACCACAATCATGCCAAAAACATGCACCACTCTACTCTTACTAAATCATTTTATGTTATTCATCAACTCACAAAAGATTTAAGCTCAACAACTAAATTATAGGAAAGCTCACTATCATTTACCATGATTTATAACCTAAAATTGCCTTCCCATACTAGCAAAGATATCTCTCACCTAAAGCCACACAAAAATCATGAACTCCCACACTCATGACCTTCATACCATCATCATGTGCCTCCTCCACCAAGTATAGAAAAATATACTCTTCAAGCATCCAATGTCAAACTATTGACCTCAAAAACACCACCAATTGTCATATTATGGACATCAATGATATTTTCCTTCAATTACGCTTATAATCTAGCTTGAAAATAAACACAAAAAAGAAGTTATAAACCTACATGCGCACTTACCATATTAAATCAATAAAATCAGGCATGTTAATTAAGATTAAATTCAATGATGGAAAACTTTAACCCACACCATCTCCATCACCCTCTTTACTAATCAATATTTTCTCATATTCTACTATACTGCCTCTTTCGCCACTATTTCTAACTCCCCTCCAACTTTAATAATTAATAAGTAATAAAAACCAAATAACATCCCCACCCCCTTCCCACCCGTAACAACTACTTTATCCTATTGATAATTAATATTTGATCACTATTAGATTCTATGACTAAATTTTTTTGGGCTTGCATAAAAAAAATTTGTGGTGAGACATATGTGGTTAACTAAATTATGAGAAAATATTTTTTGGGGATTTATGGTGCTAGTGGAGGGATGGGGGATAATCTATTATAAAACTTGAAGCTAGATATCAATGGACCATAACAAAAAAGCCTCCCCTCCACAAGTACGAAGCCTCATCAATTTAAGTCATCTGCAAAAGATTATACCAGTTTTTTTTTTTAATTTTTTTGGGAATTGATTTTTAAGGCATCCTTGCCAACTATCTAAATAATAAGCATTACAAAAACCCATGCCATGTGACATTACGGGTTAAAGGCCCTACTAGTAGTTAGTAGGCAAACAATGGGTTTAAGAAATATATATATATTACATGAATTATTGTTTAAATATATTTGAACATAACCTTACATACATAGCTTCACACCAATAATTTTTCGACTAGGTACGATGTCCAATTGTTTAAATCAATAGTTCCTCTTTTACTACGTTGCATTACTATCATGTCACAATAATTAGTAAGGTAAAAGAAACATATCTCACAACAATCTAAACTATACTTAAATCATTGTCGGTGGGTGAACCAAAATATCTCACAATATAAACCCTTATAATTATTACTCTTATTATCAAATAACTTCTTTTTCTCTATTTTTGTTTCTTCTCATTTAGGGCTTTCACATAAATCTTGTTGTTGTTGTTGTCTTTTTTTTTTTCTTTTTTTTTTGTATTGTAGAGTCATGTAATTATTCTTCTTATAATCACCATGATAGGCTTGCTAAATCCCAAGTACATTTTTAACTTTTATCAAGATCATCCCTCCTTACCCAATCATTCTATTATACCCATGTTATCTAGGAACTCATATGGAGACAAAACATTATAAATAATTTCATACCCTTTAGCAATAAGAAACTTAGATATTTGTATCTCCACCCTCACATCGACTACATTAGATTATCAATGACAAATAAAAATATAACTTTACCATTATGGCACCATTGCTCATTATAACATTTGTCTTACTGCTTAAGGGTAGGAGTAAAGCATGGACGTTACTATACATATATTTATAATCATTTAACAAAAATGCTTAAAATCCATATTTTTCATGATATTCATCCATCTAAACTAAAATATTTTATAGATTAATGTTTCCAAAATGTTTCTCCATGGTAAGCTCAATGAGACTATCAACTTGAATTAAGTCCTAGCTTCCAAGATTTGCAACAGCTCAATCTTATATTACTGCTAAGAAAGCCACGTATATATTTAGGCAAACTTCTGATCAATAGTGATTTGTCACTTTCATAAGACAACTTTTATTGCCAGATATTCATTTTACCTCTGTAGACCCTTCTTTGCTCATCTATTATTAATAATAGCTCAATCTGTACTTCTTTATGTATATTAACAACATTCTTATCATGAGAAATAATACCAATGTCGGCTAGGACATCATTTAAAACATTCACACATTTTTTATTTAAAGTAAATCAGACTTATCTTATTCTTCCTTAACATTCAAGTTACACCAATAACTTAAAAATTTCTTTTTTTTTCCAAGAAAAGTATGTCAATGAGCTTCTTTACAAATCCAAAATGGAAAACTACTACCCCATCATTAGTCTTATTAACTAGAAACCATTGTTTGCTAATGACTTAAGAAAAGCATTGAATAGTCCTACACCTTACCAACATCTCATATGATCTCTTCAATACCTTACAATTGTATAACCCAACATTCTCCTTCTACGATAAACTATATTTATTAATCTATGAATTATTCCTTGAACTATCACATTCAACTTCTCAAAAGACTACTATGCTATTTAAAAAAAAAAACTGAAACTTTAATTTGTCCAATTAGAAAGGGAGTCTCATAATTTATATATACTTAAATACAATAGGAAATTAAAAAAGATTTTTTCTCTTATCATTGCAGTAGTCTCATCAAGCTTTAAAAAGCAACCCAAATCACTTAATCATTGACCAATTCCATATACATAATGTTAGTTGCTACTGCTAATGACATCATATAGCTCTACTATTTATGGAAATTGCAACAACCAAAATGCAAACCCACTCATATTTACTACAACACTACCTCTATTATTGAATTAGTCAATATCTCTATATTTATGCAATATAGAGCACAAAAGAAGAGACTTATGACTATATACAAGGTTATATTTTCTCCAAATAAATCATGGTATTTTATGTCAACTCCTAGGTTCAAGACGTTGACATCTTCACTAAAATGTTTTTCACCAATCAGTTTCATAAGTTCCACATTAAGTTGGCAATCTTATCTCAAAGTATTAACATTAAGTGAGGTAATAATGGCATCAACAACTCCTATGGTTAATATAAAATGGATTAGCAAATAGATCTATCATATTATCACAATTAGAAGCTTACCATCACATCTTTAATCGTAAGTACTGAATCAAAACAAACTCTCCTAATTAACTTATAGCTCTCTCTATGTTATATATGTGACACACATCAACATAAAATCATGTGATGTCGTTCTAACAGGTATCTATTTCTTCTCCACAGTACTTTTTTATCTTTTCTTTGGTGGCAAGGCCTTTGGGATATCATTGCTAGGGCATTAGGGATAAGTGAGGCTATAAATCGTTGAGAGATTTGATGAGATTGGGACAGATTGGAGTTTTGGCAATTAGAAAGTATGAATGAGAGATTAGCAGTTCGATGTATTTGGGTAAGGAACTGAATAGTAATATCCAATGTCTAATTGGATAGCTTTCTCCCTTTTCTGTAAACAATAATAAAAAATAATGAATCGAATGGACTATTTTCATACCTTTTATCGTATCTTTGTAATCTACTAATAACTACAGGCTAAATACTTCACTTTATAACTGAAATGAAAATGCTGCAAAAATTAAAAAGAAAAAGATAAAATGATTGGGAATCTTCACCAAATTCGTTGGACAAATTTCTCTTTCTTTTTTTTTTTTTGGGGAAAAAGAAAGAGAGACAGAGGGGGAAGAGAGGGAAAGAAGAGAGAGAAGAATAAATTTCTTTCCCCCTGAAATAATAAAATGAGCCAAGGCCCACTGGATATGTCCATGATGCACGATGCATGTGGTGGGCCAGTGAAAGTAGAGGCCACAGGATATGACGATATGATGGGTCCACATTCCACAACAATGCCGAGGGATTTCTTCCCTCCCGTCGGCATCTCAAGCTACCAAATAACATGTTTTCTACTTGCGGCCACGGCACCGTTAGTTACGTCGACTAATTGAGTTCCATTGCTGAAAAACCGGGCAAGAGAGCGTGGAATAACAACAGAATTCACGCGCATGTTGTGTTATGGGGTCCATAGGTATGCCCATTTTGGCAGACAAGTTGGCCCAGTCCAACGACTTCCAGCTTCAGACCACGATAGTTGGGCAACATGGACCCAAACAGAAATTAGGTCAGGATTCTCGTGGGCCAATTTTTCCTAAAATAGGTAGAATGGCATTTATCCATGCTCAGTATTAATATAAATACGCTTACCATCTAATAAATTTTAAATTTGTGATAAAAAATATTTAATATTTTGAATGATTGATACGTAAAAATCCAAGAAATAAAAATATATGATGTTCGGTATAAGAGAATTGACCGCAGTGCTTAACTAATATTTCAATTTTATTCAAGGTTTTTGGCCGAGAGCTTAGTGTCACAGACAAAAAGTACCACATCATCTAGATGTAGGGCTAAAAAACAGTATTTAAATCCTGGGCTGCCCACCAACCCAAAAAGATCTTTTGGGAGGCCACAAGTGGTATCAGAGCCGATTATTGTCTGTCAGGTGTCTGATCTCTCCATTGTACAGTGAGATCCTCAGTAGAGCCAATCCATAACGATAACGTCACGTGAGTGGGTGGAAGAGAATGTCACAGACAAAAAATCTCACATCGGCTAGGTTTAGGGCCAAAAAAACAGTATTTAAATCCTGGGTTGCCCACCACCCCGAAGAGCTCCGAAGAGCTCTTTTGGGGTGACATTAGACTATCAATCAAGAGATCCTGAATTCAAGGCTTTGCATATGTTGTAAGTTTATATTTATGATTTAAGTTCACTGAACCCCTAAAAGAAAATACATTTTCTATTTTTATCCATGAATTGGGCAGCATAGCATTTTTCTACAATAATACTGAATCTAAAATGGGAAAAAATCACTCAGTTCTTTCACTAAAATGAATCTCACAGAAACAGAACAACTTTTGATGAGGGCTTGCAAGGCATTGATTACAATAAAGCAAAAGATTGACAAAGAGTCCAATATAAATATATCTTGTACCATAAAAACAGTGGAAGCAGGTGGCGCAAAGAACAAACTGGTCGAATCATAAACACAACGAGAAATTAACCGTAGGAATCGAAAGCAGTACAATACAAAGAGGAATGGAACCCCATAAAAACCACAAGGATATCCATATCCTACTTAGCAAACACAAACATTGGACAGATAAAAATTGTAAAAAGACTGTTGAATCAAACAAGTTCTGCTGCTACTGCTCCTCACGATTAACAGCTTCCTTGGTCTCCTCAGCACCATCATCCTGTTTCATGACAGATTAATTCCTCAGATTTTTTTGCATGAAGAATTAAATACACAATACTGTCTCCAAAGACAAGGTGCACATTAAGTTTACCTGCATGTCAGAGGTCCATAAGGTGAGATTGTCGCGGAGGAGCTGCATGATGAGAGTGCTGTCCTTGTATGACTCTTCTCCAAGCGTGTCCAGTTCGGCAATGGCTTCATCAAACGCCTAACAAGTACATTGTAACGCATCAGCAGACAACAAAGACAACACAATTAACATTGCTCCTGTTCCCAGAAAAGGGCCTGCTTTTAATAAATCTCAGAGCTCTACATAACTTAAACAAAGCTGCAAACTTGCTTGAAAGCAATTATATAATAAATATACAATCAAGCACAAAAGAAAGGCTTTTGTATCCTTAAAATGAAACAAGGATAAATGAAACTGCAAGAGAGCTCAATGTCACCTTCCAAAAGAGCTATTCGGGGTGATGGGCAGCCCAAGACTTAAATACAGCTTTTCAGCCCTACACCTAGCCGATGTAGGACTTATTGTCTGTGACATTTCCATCCACCCAATCACATGACGTCCTCGTCATGGATTGGCTCCACCGAGGGTCCCACTAAACCATGGAGAGCACACACCTGACAGGCAGTAATCTGCTTTGATGCCACTTGTCACCTCCTAAAAGAGCTCTTCGGGGTGGTGGGCAACCCTGGATTTAAATGCTGTTTTTTTGGCCCTAAGCCTAGCCGAAGCAGAGAATGCTCAGGTAATTAAGCGCAAGGAAAACTCTTCACTTTAAGAGACTGTTCCCATTTCCCCCACTCTGGTTTTGAATTCAGTAAATAGTTTTATGTTTAACTGATATTGGTATCTATGAATGTTACTAACACCATTTCTAACAAACTAATTAAATGACATTCATTTGAATCAGAAATCCCGAAATCAAAAGCCTACCAGAATTTAATCAGATCCAGCATGCGACATCATTTTAAGTTTTGACTCCCTTAGGTTTTACTAAATTCTTATTAACTAAAACCCTACTTGCAGCGAAACAGCAAACTAATATGAAGAACACCCCTTCGATTTCAAACTCCAGGTATGTAAACCCACGCTAAAACAACTGATAGATGAAAGGAGGAAAAATTATCCAATTTCAAACATACAAAACAAATAAAGCAATTACTGTTCAACTATATAACGTAAATTGCAAATTGTACCTGCTTAGCAAGCGTGCAGGCCCGATCAGGTGAATTCAAGATCTCATAATAGAACACCGAGAAGTTTAGAGCAAGACCCAACCTTATCGGATGAGTAGGCGCCAGTTCCGCCACAGCAATATCCTACAGATCACATCCTAATCAAACCCAAATCGGCAAAGCAAACCGTATAAATTATATCAAGAACAGATCCACGCGCAAAAGATAAAATATAACAAAATAAAACACTATATATCGAAGAAAACTTCTGACGATTTGAAACACACATCAGATCTGCAAATAACCAGAGAAACTAAACAGAAGTGAAGCGGTAGCCGACCTGAGCAGACTTGTAGGAAGTAAGGGTATTCTCGGCAGCTTCCTTGCGTTCAGATCCTGTCTTAAACTCAGCGAGGTAACGGTGGTAATCGCCTTTCATCTTGAGATAAAAGACCTTCGAATCGCTGGCAGAAGCAGAGGGGATTAGATGGGAATCGAGTAGCTTCAGGATCCCGTTGCATATGGCGTTGAGCTCCGTCTCGATTTTACCCCTGTACTCCTTGATCGTCGCGA
The DNA here is from genome assembly GCF_001263595.1 of Phalaenopsis equestris. Lineage (NCBI taxonomy): Eukaryota > Viridiplantae > Streptophyta > Magnoliopsida > Asparagales > Orchidaceae > Phalaenopsis > Phalaenopsis equestris. The sequence goes on along the minus strand of NW_018165660.1, from coordinate 330,895 downwards.
CATGGTCCTCGTTCCCGCGGCTTTCCTCCTTCTGCTCGATGGACGAAACGATCCTCCACGAGGCGCGGCGAGCCCCGATCACGTTCTTGTAGGCTACCGAAAGCAGGTTTCGCTCCTCAACAGTGAGCTCCTCCTTATCCGCGGCTGCTGCAACCTTCTCTGTGAACTCAACCATTTCTTCGTACCTTTCGGCCTGCTCTGCGAGCTTCGCCATGTAAACGTACTCCTCCCTGGTTCCCGCCATCACCGTAGTTCCGAGGATGCTAGAGAAGAAAAGAATCAAAGAGGAAGATCAACGAAGGAGAGAGAAAATGGAGGAGGAAAGGAGAGAGATGGTTCAAAATTGGGGTTTAGAGGAACTTTATGGCATAGCGAATCTCGCGGCCGAGGAGGAGCGAGTAGGAGAGAGCCGTAACCGTCTACGTCTGATGTGGAGCTGAGCTGTAACTGATCATCCGGGCCAAAGTCCATTATCATAAAGATGTATTTTAGTGGGTCTTATATTTATTATTTTTTTTTATTGTGGTGATCGACGATAGAGATCGGATACTGCAGTCTGTATGGAATAATTTCTCCTCCGAGTTAATCTCTGTCGTTTGGATGTATATGTATTTATTTACATATTTAGAGTTCTATTTTATTTTTTAATTATATTAATAAAATTTTTATTTTATAATATTATATGGTAAGAAGGATGGAGCAAAATTGGTGTGAATGATTGATAAATGTTGTATTTTTGAATAAATTAATTTTATTTTTTTTTATTTTGTAAAATTCTTATTAAATCTATGACTATCATTAAAATTGGCTTATGGTAACATAATAGAAATTAATTATAAAAAATAAAAAAATAATAATAATTTCAAACATTAATTTGTAATGTAAAATTTTGCTAGTTTATTTACTTACAAGTAATAGATTATGATCTTATTTAATACTATTGTATTATAATTAATGCAATAAATTAATTTTTATAAGTATTGAGGGTTTAGGGTTTGGAACCAATTGGGATGATTAGATGTTTATTTTAGAGTTCATTTACAAATTAAGTATAAAATCTTACTAATAATTGAAGACCATTAAAAGAGAAAACACATACTAAGAAAGAACCAAGGAAATAAAATCAAAGCTTCTCTTTATTCATAGAATTGATTATTTTCATTTTATTTTAAATTTATATAGTTTTGATTTTATTTGTGATTGAATTTTTTTTTTTTTTTGGGGTCAATTTTCATTTTAATTATTTTTTATTTTATTATTATTTTGTAGAAAAATAAATTTTATAATGTTCTATAATAATTTTGAATTTTTGATGAATTTGATTTTCATTGTATTTTTCTCTCATTAACTTTGAAATTTTATGCTTGAACTTTGGATTGTGATGAATCCTTTATAAGGTTTAATTACAATTTTATTTTAATTTTTATTTTGTTTGTTATATTATTTTATTTTTTTTATATTAATAGTTAAATTTAACCAAGGTTCAAAATGAACAACATACTAAACGTGCTCTTTTCAAACTAAATAATGAATTATCCAAGCAATTAGGTGAAGAGTGTGCAAAGGTGTCCAAAGAAGACCAAATCGAAAGCCTAAAATGTCTCTGAGGTTAAAGGGAGGCTTAGGACATTTCCGTACCTATGGGAACTCAACTTAAGCATTAATTGCTTAACCTCGATAAACTTAGTAAAGCGTTAAGAACTTAAAATCAAGTGCTTGAAACTATAAGAAGTGAAGATTCTATTCAAAGGCTTAACTTGGTTTTTGGTTTCATCACTTGCCCTCTAAAAAAATCATAAGGCTAAATCTTAAGCTTTTGAGAGAGAAATGAGCAAGATAGACCTTATGTAAAAAAGAGGTCATCATTCTCGTAGTTAGTCGATCAACATGAGAATCAAGTGTTCTAAGTTCTCCTAACTTTATAGGTTTTATATCATAGGTTGATGTTCCTCTGTCTCTATTGGTTTTCTATTCTAGGTTACAATTCTCCATCTAGTTTTCTATTCTATGTTCAATGTCACATGAAAATAATTCATATATATGTTATTTAATCTCTGTTGTACTTCCATATAGAGCACTTAAGTTACCTTGCATTCCCTTTACATGTATAATATTTTCAAACAAAGTTTTCTTTTCATCCGAAAGCATTTTTTAAGAAGAAATAAAAGTAAATATTTTTGCACACAAATGTATTTTTAAATATCAAATATGTGAGAGATCTAAAAGCTAAATATTAAGTATAATTTGGTCTAGATTTCTCACCAAAGATTTGCATGCTTACGTTTAAGAAGACTTTTTATGTTTTCTTATGAAAAGAGGTTTACATATTTTGAGCAAAACAAAGAATCATAATTTTGCTTGACTGTTATGAATATTTTAGATAATTTGTCAATTTTAATGTTTAAAAAAGTTACTTTTTAAAATTTAAATGGTTAAGTGCTTTATTGCTAAGTTTTGTGCTTCTAATAAACTTAAAAATTTGATTTGTACTTATAATCTTAATTTTTTGGGCATTTTGGAGCCTATGGTTGTTGCTAATAATAATTAGATTTACTTTAGGAGATTTGGTGCTTTCAATTCTCTTGCAAACATCAATAATAAAATCTGGTTCTTATGGAAAGATTCATTGAGTATTGATATCCTTATCAATCATACTCCATTGCTGCATATCTGAGTTCATTATCTTCATGATTTTTTTCTGTTCACTATTATCTATGTTGTTTGTAATAAGAAGGCGCATATTGAGCTTTGTACATTGATTAAATCAATCAATCTGTCCAATGAAGCCTGGCTTATGGGTAGAGCTTTCAATATTATTTCTTTTGTTTCTGAAAAGGGGAGTCCATCCAAATTTTAATCTTATTTCTGAATTTAATGAAACTTTGATGGATGCAGGGCTCTTTGATTTAGGATAACATGGGAACCCTTTTACCCGGCATAGAGGTAGGGTTTTTGAAAGGCTTCATCGTTTTGTTACCAATTCTTCTTGGATTGGTACTTTTTTTCAGCACAAAGTTTATCATTTATCTATTGATGCTCCTGGCCAAGCTCCTCTTCTTTTAAAAATTATGAATAGTTCTTATGAGAAGCATTATCAATTTAGATTTTTTAATATGTGCACTTTACATGATAGTTATAATCAATTGCTTAAGGATAACTGGAAGACTATTATTGTTGGGTCTTCTGGTTATCGTTTGTGGATTCTGCAGAAAAATTTTGCTAAAGTTCTTAAAAGATGGAATTGGGATGTCTTTGGCAATATTCATAGGAACATTGAGAGACTTGAAGATAATGCTAAAGCTCTTGAATTGGAATTTGTTAATGATAACATTGATTTGGATGTGTTACTTAAGGGGCATTAGCAGTTGAATGAAGCTATTAATATGGAGGAGAATTTTTTTTTGCTCAAAAAGCTTCTATGCATTATTTTTTGGATGGTGACGGGAATTCTGCTTTTTTTCATGCTTGCATCAAGAATCGTAGAAAAATCAATTCGATTCATAAAATTATTAACAAGGATGGTACGGTGCTGACTAATATTTCTGATATTGTTCATAATGGTATTCAATATTTTTCTACTTTTTTTAACAGGGATGAAAGACATCAAAGTTTTATAGATAACACCCTTTACAATAATGGTATTATGATTGTTAATACCTTGCTTACTTGTATTCCTAGTAGTGGGGATATTAAAGATATAATTGATCATATGGAGAAAGGTAAAGCTGCTGGACCTGATGGCTTTATGGCTGAGTTCTATAAACATGGATGGGATATAATTTATAAAGATGTTGTGGAAACTATTCAGGATTTCTTCAGAGGTAAGGATTTGCCTAAATATTTTAAATCTTTTAATATTACTTTGGTTCCTAAGACGAGTAATGTTATTACTTGGGATGCGTTTAGACCTATTAGTCTAAATATTGTCTTGTCAAAGGTTATCTCCAAAATTATGGTTAAAAGGCTTCAACCTATTTTCAATCAAATTATTAGTCTGAATCAAACTGCTTTCTTGAAAGATAGAAATATTTGTGATCATGCTCTTCTTGTTCAAGAGTTAATTATGGATATCGATGCTATCACTAGAGGTGTGAATGTCATTTTTAAAATGGACATCAAGAAAGCTTTTTACACTATTAGTTAGGATTTCATTATAGACATTCTTCATGCTATTGGGTTTAATGATACTTTTTGCAAGCTCACTATCGGATTCTCAATGACAATTATTATTCTCTTTTTATCAATGACAATAAGTATGGTTTCTTCAAAGCTTATAAAGGAATAAAACAGGGTGATCCTCTATCCCCCTATCTTTTTATTTCTGCTTTCGACTACTTATCTAGAAGATTGAATAGCTTATGTCTTTCTTATCCTTCTGTGAATTATAAACATAAAAGGTCATTTGAGTATTTCACATTTATGCTTTGCTGATGATCTGATCATTTTTACTAATGCTAATAAATGTTCCATAAAAAGAGTTTGGGATGAGATTATTAATTTTTAAACTATTTCTGGTTTGAATTTTAATACTTCTAAGTGATTTTTCTACTGTTCTAAAACAGTTGTGGTTGATAAGAAAGATTAGATTATGGAATTTACAAGTTGTAATAAGGCTCGGTTATCTTTGACTTATTTGGGCTTCACGCTGGATAAGGGAAGGAATCCTAATGCTCTTTGTTTGAATTTGTTTGACAAAATCAGGTCTAGGATTTTATCTTGGGAGAATAAATTTCTTTCTTTTAGTGGGTGTATCACTCTTCTTAAGAGAGTGATTATCTCTCTTCCTCTTTATTCTTTGCAAGTGATGAACATGCCTATGGGGTTTATTAAAAATTGAAAAAATTTTTTAATAAATTCCTTTGAGAAGAAGGCAAAGGCAATTTTAAGGTTCATTGGAGAAGTTGGAATAAGCTATGTAAACCCATTGACAAAGGTGGTCTGGATGTTGAGACCTCCTTATGACCAGATTACCCTTCTTCCGTTGACATGCTTCACTCATTTCTTTCTTGGGTGAGTACGGTCAACTCTTTCAGACTTCAGCACATCTGTTCAATCACCTTTGAGCAGAGAGGTTCAAAAGTTCATTAGGACTTTATCTTTGTGTGGGGTCGACCCCCAATAGGTGTGTTAGTGGACTAGTTTCGCCTGGGCATTATGTGTTGTAAATTCGGTCCCGTACTGGGTCCTAAAGTTTGCTCCTCTCCTCGTGTCTTTTCGGTTTTGGCTTGCTGCTTTACAAATTAAATCAAATTGTTGTGTGTTGTGCTTGCACTTTAACGTTTTATCTAATTAAATTCCCCTACTTTTAATTTACTTTATTAAATTTTAAAATCTCCACAAACTAAAATTTAATAAAGACTTACCTAGTCTACAGATTGGCCTTTGTTAATTTTTTGTGTTCGCACTAGAATTACAAGGTATTAGCCAAATAATTAACCCCAGAGCTTTATTTTTAAAGCTGCTGCAATGGTGTTGCCAATGTTAACTTTCTCCTGCAAGCTACCAACTAATCGTGATGCCCGCAATGTCGCTCCCACCATTAAGGAGTCGGATTCAATAAACTCAAAGTTGTACTTGAAAAAGCCCTGTTTTTCATAATGAAAGTTGCCGCTCCAGAAGTACAGGAGCTGTCTGTTGCATTCAACCTGAACTGTCCTCGAGATTTCCCTTCCTGCAAGAAGGTGAAAACCACTCCTACCCCGACACCTGTTAAGTTTGTTGTTCCCTTTTCTGCTAAAGGAAAGGAAGTTATGATTGTTGAAGATACAACTAGAGGATTTACCGTCCCACAGTCAGTGTTTGAAATTGGATCAAGCTCAAAGTTTGTACCATTAACCTGGTCACAAAGAAGAAATAGTAGCCGAAAGATTCGGAAGGCTGCTTAGGCCCAAATTCCTAAAAAGGTACCCGTTGATGAGATTCCTCACCAGGAGGAACTTGGATTGTTCGAGACCTCTCCGCTTCTGCGAGGGAGTAGGATCCACCCATTAATGCACACTAAAGGGTATGAAAGTATTCAAAATATTGCTGCCACCTTATCGTTGTTTCTTGATCGTGATGAGGAGAAGGAGAAGCTTACTCCTATTATTAAAGTTCATACAATATTTCAAAGGTTGGCTGTTAAAGAAGGATGTTCCGTGGTTGAACTACTTAAGCGAGTGGGATGCATGGTGCCTCCTCGAATGAAGAAAGAGATTTTAAAAGATGTCAGAGATGCCCAACATTCTCAAAGATCAGCTGAAATTTTTCCAGCTCGTATTCTCGTCAGATTCCGTCTGGGGAAACGAGTTGATACTACCGTCACTACCACTTATTTTGTTACTGTTGCTGCTCCAAAGTCTGCAAGACATCGACTGTTCAAGTCATGTCTTAGTCCAAGGATACCACCAGTTGTTGCTCGTAAGAGTGCCCCAAAGTAGGAGAAGATAAAGAAGTCACCTGATATTGTATTTAGTTTGCACCATGGGGAGCATGCCTCTCTCCAACACGCTGATGCCTCTGTTGAGACATTGTTCCTGAAACTGCTTATATACAACAGTATAATAATATCTTTGATGATATTTTTCACTTATGTTTACTTAATTTGCAACATAACCAAAAACTTGATCCTGACGAAAACAAGAATTTAACTCTTTAATTTATATTTATTTTAGGATATTACGCAAGTATACGTATCGTTATCAAGTAATATAGGAGATTAAGACCTGAATATTGAACCCACGGAGAAATACGCAATATACACTATTGAACAACAAACTTTCTATTTTAAAAAGACAATTACTTAAACTAAAAATATTTTCACAGTATTAAAATTCAAATCTTTTTGGTTTTTTTATATTTTGAGAGAAAAATAACAATTTAAAAAGATAACTTGAGTTTATGTAAAAGAAAAGCATGTCGGCACTATTTTTGGTGTGGGGTTTGCCCGTAAGAAGCTGTCGGTCATCGGAATTGAAATCCCGTTGCCCGCTTCGAAAGGACGTTTTAAAAAATTTTAGTTTTAAAAAAGATGAACTCAAACTGACCCCATAATTTTCATAGTTTAGATGAAAGAACGTTTTACCTCAAATCCTGTATCTATCCCGAAGGATGAACACAGGAGTTGAGGGTGAGGCTCGATCAAATAAACTAAAGAAAGTTATGACATCCATTTGGTCTGCGAAACCAACGTATTGGCCGAAAAATTCCCCTATTTAATATAAGGAATTAAATAGGGTTTATATTATGCTGGGTTCGGGAAAAGCTTCCAATAAGGGCAAACCCCTATAGTTAATTACATCTTAGGTAACAAAAGTTACCTAAGAATACTCTCGATAAAATCAAGACAAAAAAAATATCTTCAAAGAGTTCAATTGGTAAGGACATTTCAAAGATATCAGACTAAGAAGTGTGAAGGGGATTGGTTCAAATTTGGAACATTTTATTGTAGATTCCAAAGGAGGAAACACTAGAGGATGTCACGGATCTGAAAGAGAACTTCAGTGACTTCCCAGACTATCCTATTATTTGGCTTCAATTTAGAAGAAATCATTTAGATGTTTTATCCTGCAATTTTTTT
>NW_018165660.1:321104-321683 GCF_001263595.1 Phalaenopsis equestris | reverse complement strand
CCCCTAAGGGTCCAAACTTTCATAATTTGTCAAATTTAAGTCAAATGACTTTGAGATTTTTATGTAACCCTACTGATAGGTCAATTAAGACATCAGAGGAGAAAAATGTGAATTTTCACAATTTAATTTAATTCATATAATTATTTTCATGCAAAAATATGTATCTTCAAAGAAAATTCCAAAAGATGATCAGGAGAATTCCTAATCACTTGAAATTTATTATGTAAGCTATCCCTAAACCAGAAAGTCATTTGGCCAAAATTTTATGATTTTTTGAATTTTCTGTGATTTACTAAAATTAATTGAAGTTATGAGGACTTTAATAAAAATAAAATATTTTAAGTGTTGAAAAATAGATTTTTTTATTTTTTAAAAATCTCTCTAAGGTCAGAGAACCAGAGAAATTTATTTTGTATTTTTCTGATTTTTATTTGATTTTTTAAAATTATTTTGGTGAAAATTCTATTTTTAAGCCTTAAAAATCATTTTAAGGTTTAAAAATAGATATCTTTATTTTTAGACCTTGGAAAAATATTCCAATGATTCCTAAGTATTTAGAAAATAATTTAGAACATTTTC
>NW_018165660.1:318221-318688 GCF_001263595.1 Phalaenopsis equestris | reverse complement strand
AAAATTTGGGAATTTTGGCCAAATTTGGGCATTTCAAGTGCAATTGGGTAGAGAACCATTTTGAATGAGTCATGGATCAATGAAATCTCCATTTTGGGTCCTTATGTATTGGTCTTAGCCAGAGTATGGTGAAGGTATGGTGAGGGTATGGTGAGGGTATTATGAGGGTATTGTCCCAGTGTCAATCCTAAGGTCAAGTAGCCCTATAGAAACTCTCCTTGAGTTCCCTCATAATGATCTTACCTACTAAGTGCTAGAGGTTAGGACCAATATGTGGAACTTCAAATTGAGTAAAGAGAAGAATTTTTGAGTTTCTAATGGTTATGGTACCTTTTCTAGTTTTCTAAGACTAGTCAGTAGGAAAGTCCTATGGCTAGACCTAGGCAACTAAAGAAATTTCTAGACCTCAACCGAAAGTGAGGTCAACAAATGGACCCCCAATAGGTGTGGTGTGCTGGGCAAGCACA
>NW_018165660.1:317887-318145 GCF_001263595.1 Phalaenopsis equestris | reverse complement strand
TTCTTACATGTTCTCACAACAAATTTTAACATCTGGATTGGCCAATTCAAGAAGTAAATGAAGTTCATGGATTTAAATCATCACAACTTCTTCCAACATTAAAGATCAAAACTCTCCACAACTTCCATCCAACACTTTAATTACTTATCATTTTAAAGAAAAAGATAAAGAAAACTACTCAGAGTTCTTGGAGAAAATAAAAACACACTTTAGTTTAAAAGTGGAAATATTGGCAAACCAAAAAAAAATTTCCATTCA
>NW_018165660.1:310149-317870 GCF_001263595.1 Phalaenopsis equestris | reverse complement strand
AGATAAAAACTTATCTCAAATCCTCCACCAAACTCTTGAACTTCCTTTGAATCTCTTCTCTTTTACAACACTCAAAATAAACTAAAAACAAAAAGGATAAAGTAAATTTTTGTGGTGCTTGAAAATCTCTCCAAAATTATCTCTCCAAACTCCTTAGAATTCTTCTTCTTCTAACTCTTTTCAGAAGTTTCAAGCATCCCCTTCAATTGTCTCAACTTCCTTCTTTTATAAATCTCCAAAAGGCGCCTTGGAAACTCTTCAAAAAGCGTCCACATTCTGTGTCCACATTCCATGAATTCTCCAAAGAATGCCTCCTTTCACAAGTCTTTTAATAATATTTTCGTTCATAGTAGTCATAACCACCCTCTTAAGCCAATAAATGCCTCAAATACCTCTTCAAAATTTAGCCAAATGAAGAAAACCATCAAATAATTGTCTCTGGCGCTTAAGCGCAGGGCCTCTGGCGCTTAGGCGCGGACTTCTCTGGTTCACCAGCGCTTTTCCCTGTTTCACCCGCGTTTAGGCGCCAAGACAATTTAGCACAAATTTAACTTTTTTTTCTCCAAATTTGATCATTTTTCACTGATTTAAGCATTTTTTACCTTTTTATTTGTACCTGAAAGAAAAACACAAAAATACCTTCCATTAAAGCGCAATATCTAAAAAATAGGTATAAAAATGTGTCTAAAAACACTATATATTTTAGGTGTATCAAAATCTCCCTTATTTGTCCTCAAGTGACACTTCAATCTTTAAAAACTAAATAAGTATGATATGTATATGAGTTTCTTTAGGAGTTACTAAAATTTAGATTTAGAAATATAGTAGTCTAATTTAGAAAAAATATTTAGTAAATGAGACCATCTTAAGGTTTAGAAATTTTTAATGTTAAGAAAGATGAAAATATGAGTTCATATCTAATTCAGAAATATTATAGATTCTCCAAGTTTAGAATTTAGCCATTTTATTATCTCCACTTAAAAATTTTATATAGAATAATTTTACTTACTATATTATATTTTTAAGCTTATGATTTTCTCAAGTCTTATACTTTAAAAATATCAATTGTGGAACCAATTTTTGATTAGGCACTAATCCTCAAGCTTCTCCTCCCTTATTTTTTTTTCTTTTCTTTTTTTTTCTTTTTTTTTTCATTTTCTCTTTTACTTTTCTTTTCTTTTTTAGGCAAGGATTACTATATCTGGATAGGCCTTTAATGGTTTTGAATTCCACTTCTCCTTTCCTAAAGCAAAGTCCTGATATAAATATTTTACTCATAAATATAATAATAGTTTTGAAAATTATTTAAATAAAATAATTTAAGTATTAAAAATAAAAGTCTAAATTTCTAAATTTTTCAAAAATACAATTTTTCTTACTAAAGATGTTACTTATATTAAACCTTTTCTACACTAAAAACTTTTAACTTAAAGTTTTTCTTCATTACGAAAAAGTTTCAACTAAATTTTCTTACTCATTTCTAAAATCAAATTTTACTTCCCTAATATAACTTCATATAAATGATCATTTTTCTTTTAAAATCAAATTCACTTGTAGCACAATGGAGAACAAATAAAATTGAAGTTTTTTTAAAAAAATATTTTTCATCCCCCCAAACTTAAATTTTTAACAGATTAAACAGTTTAGCAGCAGATATATATAAGCAGTAATGAAAATTGAAAGAACATGCTTACAGGAATTTTTATATCCTAAGTATACAAGTATAAAGCTAAAAACATGAGTAAAATTATTTTTTTTTTATTAATTTTCTATCATTTTCATTTCAATTTAACATGTAGAGATTCAGTAGACTTCTAAGTAGTAGGTACAAACATAAAAGTAAGCTAACACACTAACTTTGACTTCACAGTCTCAACATAAAAATAAACACACTAACAAGATTAAAGAAAAATACAAAGTAGCAGTTTTCTAAGTTTCAAATTTAAGATCTACGCTAGCAAGATTTACTACTTTACAAAAGACATAGAATTAAGTTAGGTTCTAAACTAACTAAATCACAGTACTAAACACACAGCAGCAGATACTACCCTAGCATTTTAAAACAAAACTACTAACAAAACACAAAATCACAATACAATTAAACAAAATAACAGTCTCATACATCACAAAATCTAAACTAACACTCAAACATACATGTTTCAGTTAGTTCAAAACACAATACATAGTACATATCATCACAAAGATGCAAATGTTTAAGTACCACACCACATAGTCCACAACATAAAAATAAACAACACATCACAAATCTCAAGTCCAAAGCACATATTCTAACACATATTACAAACATAAAAATCTCTCAATTCTACTCCTCATCTTCTGAATCACCGTTATACCACGTTTCTGCAGGCTCATAATCAGGACATCGAGGATATGGAGGAAATTGCACTCCTAGGTCACCCCTAATTAGGTTCTCTAGAGATGAGTGGAATTTCTCTTCATAATCACTCTTTCTCCTTCTATACCTATCAATATGCTCTGTAAAACACTCTAAATTCTGAACTTTATCAGCGGTATAAATTATATTTTCCATCATCCTCTGTAATAATTGATCTTGGGTCTCAGTAGACTCACCTCTAGAAGTAGAAGCATGTGAGGTAGATGGTCTAGATGTAGAAGCAGTAGACGTCTCCATTCCTTAACTCCTAGAAAATCCTCCTCTCCAGCCAAAAATAGAATGTTCAGAATAAGTCTTCACATTCACCTTTGTAATAGGCTTCAGAGGCAACAGTACTTCCTCCCAGCTATCATATCTTACTTCAGCCTGCTCACATAAAAAAAGATCAAGGAAGCAAATCCCAGACCTGCAGTAGTAACAGTAGTGGCAGAACTGATGATAGTCTGATATATCAAAGGATATAACAATTTAACATCGCTCTCTCTGGTAACTTCGCTGAGATGATTTGTTGGTAGCAGACGAGCAGAAATAAAATAGTGTCATGCCTTTGAAGGTGCACTTAACTTTGACATGGGAAAGTTGACTCTCCTTTCATTAGTGATCTTCCAGAGTCCTCTTCCATCAGTCAAATAAGAAATAATCTCATCTAGCTCCATCTTTGTCGGATTATAATTTGCATAAAAACATAAAGTATTCGGTCGTAAATGGTAGAGCAAATTGATTACCTCCGATGAAAAAGGTACCAACTTTCCTCGAACCATGACTCTATCATCTTCAGCTATAGAGAGGTTTGCATAGAACTCCATAACAACACAAATAATTGCAACAGCAGAAAAATAACAGAATCATTCCCACTATCGGCGAATGATCAGATCTTCTACATATCTACCTGGATTCTTAAAACAACGCTCCTGGATAAGCTTTTGTGATTGCAACACATCATTGTATCTATCTTGAGCCTTCAAACTAACTAATTTGCTGAAATCAAAAGGGCTCTTTCCTTTACTCCTTTTAATCCTTGGTGTCATTCTATAAATTTATAAAATTCCAAAAATAACTTCAAAAATTAAGTCTAAATTATTAAAATTAACTTCCAAAAGCTTAAACTACACTTCCTATGCAATTTCCATGAATTTTTCCTCATTTTTCACCATGAATAGTGAATTTTTTAATTCTTCCAAATGTACTCAAAATACATGGTGAAAATCCAAAATTATGGTAATGTACTCAAAATACATGGTGAAAATCCAAAATTTTTGCATAGAAGTAAAGCTCTAACCTTGAGAAATCCAGATCTAGCAATTTTTCTTGATTCCACCAAGAAATCTCCACTTAATAGAGTGCCCTAGCTCTCCAAAATCACGATTTTGAAAGGTTGAAGGTGACGGGAGGGTGAAAAATGGCGATTTTTGGGTTTATTTTTCACTATTAACCGTTCACGAATTGATTTTCATGAATCAACACTTAAGCGCGGATAAGTGGTGCTTAGGCGCCTGCCTCTCGGGTTACCTCGCGCTTAAGCGCGATATGTGGCGCTTAGGCCCCAGTGCAGGATTTTTGAGATTTTTAAATTTAAGTAAAATGCATTATTTTCCTAAGTACACCACCCCTAAATGGTCTCATAACACTTAAATGACAATTTTCTTCTCCTACAACTCTCCTTTCTCTCAAAATTCTCCATATAACTCAATTCAATTTGAGGCTAAATATAACACTAATTTTCACACAAACAAACACATATATTAATTCACAAACTATTACAAATACATGTAACACATAATTCTCACTCCAAATAGTCTTGGACGAGAAAATTTTCTAAATACAAACACCTAACAAACATACACAATTAACACATTAAAGTGATAAACACTAAAAACAAAACGTAAACACTATCACACATGAGAATAATCATTTCAATCACACAAACTTTAACATAGAATTTAATTTCATTATTCATTTGATGGGACAAACTCCGGTCTTTCATTAGTCTCTCCTAAGGCAATCGGAATATAAAGTTGATAAAACGGACGGTGGTGACGAGCTCTGACACTATCTTCTTCAATCCATTTCTGCTTAAGAAACATCTCCTTATCCGCTTCCTCTATATAACTAGTATGGCTAAATTGCATTTTCAATTGCCATCCAACATGCTCAAGATGTGCATGTATCTCAATTACCTTGGTCTCAAGTAAAGCCATAATAGTCTCAATTTTGTTGATCTTTTCCGATATTCCTTCAATACTAACGACTAAGAAAATATTATACATGTCTTGTGCACTTTGACTAATGAATCTCTTCCTCATGGTCTCTTCCTTCTTCTTCAAATCTAACTCCCAAGAAGACATTTTCTCTAAATCTCTCTTTCTTTTAGACTTTTAGGGCTGAAAATGATCTGGGGTGAAATTCCTTCACAAAACCCTTCTAATCTGGGGTGAAATTCCTTCACAAAACCCTTCTATTTATAGGCCTAAATCCCTCAAATAACTTCTAGGCATGTCTAGGAACTTCCTTAGCACATTTTTAAAAACTAATTGGCAGTTAAACCTTCTAAAATCTTAATTTCGCACATGATTTTTAGCTATCGCGTATAAGCGCCAAATTTTGGCGCTTAAGCGCGAGTGCACATTTTTGCTCCAATCAACATAACGTCCAAATTCTCATTCTAGCATGTTTAGGTTACTAAATAAAGTCTTAAAATCAACACTAACATATAATTGCTCAAAAATACTACCCAATTTTTCTTAATCACACACAAACGACAATCAAAGCAAAACACACTGATAACTATGGGTTGCCTCCCACAAAGCGCTTGATTTTACGTCGTCAGCCCGACGTAACAAGTGTTTATTCTGGTTGAGCCAACATCATTGCTTCATTAAATTTATGTTGATCCCTTATAAAATAAAGTTTCAGTCTATGACCATTCACTTTAAACACTTTATCTGTCTTAGGATCTTTAAAATCCACAGCTCCATAAGGATAAACTTTTATCACAACAAATGGCCCATCCACCTGGACTTAAGTTTTCCTAGGAATAATCTTAACCTTGCATTATATAGTAAAACTTATTGCCCAGGTTGAAAATTTTTAGTAAGAATCCTTTGATCATTCCACATTTTCATCTTTTCTTTGTAAATATTAGCACTTTCATAAGATTTATTTCTTATCTCTTCAAGCTCATCTTATCTCTTCAATCTTTTCTCACCAGTATCTTTCAAATTATAATTAAACTATTTAATTGCCCAATATGTTTTATGCTCAAGTTCAACTGCCCAATATGTTTTATGCTTTTATGCTCAAGTTCAACTGGTAAGTGTCAAGCTTTCCCAAATGTTAGCCTATATGTGGACATTCCTATAGGAGCTCTATATGCAGTCCTATAAACCCATAAAGCATAGTCAAGTTTGACTGTCCAATCCATTTTTTCCAATCCATTTTCCAATCCATTTTTGTTGGATTCACATATTTTTTCATAATTGTTTTAATTTCCCGATTAGATAATTCAGCCAAACCACTTGTCTGAAGATGACAAGCAGTAGCAATCCTATGGTTTATATAATATTTCTTTAATAACTTCTCTATTATGGCATTTCTGAAATGGCTTCCCCCATCAGTTATGATAACTCTCGGCATCTCAAATCTACAAAATATGCTCGTTTTCAAAAATTTTGCAACACTTTGAGCATCACTTCGAGGTAAAGGAACAGCTTCTATCCATTTGGATACATAGTCCACTAATAACAAAATATATAAATTCCTGAAATATGGTATAAATGGTCCCATGAAATCTAACCTCTAAACATCAAATATTTTAACTTCTAGTATATAATTGAGGGGCATCTCATTTCTTCTATAAATATTGCCTAGTCGTTGACATCTATCACAATTTTTTATATAAGTATTAAAAATCTCTAAAAATACTAGGCCAATAAAATACATATTGTAAAATTTTGTATGTTGTTTTATCAACACCAAAATGTCCCCCAAAATTAAAATTCTGACATTTTTGGATACGTTCATAAGTTTCTTCTAATGGTACACATCTTCGAATAATCAGATCATTTCCTTGTTTATATAAAAATGGGTCATCCTAAAAATAAGTCTTAGCTTCAGAAATAAATTTCCTCTTCTATTGGTATGTCATTCCACAGGGTATAATATCACTTATAAGAAAGTTCACAATGCCGACATACCACGGAACACACCACTCATTAATATTGAACAATTTTTCATCTGGAAAATTTTCATTAATTTCTTTTTCAAAATAGAGTGACTTTCTAACTCAAGTCTGAACAAATGATCAGTAATTTGATTTTCAGTTCCCTTCCTAGCTACTATTTCAAATTCAAATTCTTGCAAAAGAAGAATCCATCTTATAAGTCTTGGTTTAGCGCATTACACAGTGAGTTCCAATTAAATATAATCTAAATTTATGAAAGGTGTATACTATTGATAATAACTCTTTTTCAGTGGTTGTATAGTTAATTTGAGTTTCATTAAGTGTTTTACTAGCATAGTAAATTACTTTGAAAATTTTATCATATATTTATCTTAAAACAGCTACAATAGCATAATCACTAGCATCACACATTAATTAAAAAGGTTTTCCCCAATCTGATGAAACTATAATTGGTGCATTGATTAATTTTTTCTTTTAATAGCTCAAAAGCTCTTAGGCACTCTTCATCAAAATTAAAAATTATATCTTTCTCCAGTAAATGGCATATAAATGGCATAAAGGAGGCTTAGCAATTTTTGAAAAGTCTTTAATATATCGCCTGTAGAATCCAGCATGTCCTAAGAAACTCTTAATTTCCCTTACATTTGTTAGATAAGGTAAATTAGTGAACACTTGAATTTTAGCAGAAACTACTTCCATACCATTTTCTGATATTTTATGTCCTAATACAATTCTTCCTGCTACCATAAATTGGCATTTTTCTCAATTAAGAACTAAATTTGTTTCTTCACAACGCTTAAGAACTTTCGATAAATGTTCTAAACATAAGTCAAATGAAGTTCCAAACACTGAAAAATCATCCATAAATACTTCAATCCCTTTTTTAATTAAATCACAAAAAATTGTCACCAAAAATCTTTGAAATATAGCAGGGGCATTACATAAACCAAAGGCAGCAGGGGCAGCACATAAAACAAAGGACATTCTTCTAAAATCAAAAGTACCATACGGACTGGTAAAAGTTATTTTCTCTTGATCCTCATGAGTTATTTGTATTTGGTGATAACCAGTATATCCATCCAGAAAACAGAAATGTTTATGCCCAGCTAGTCTATCCAGCATCTA
>NW_018165660.1:309338-310131 GCF_001263595.1 Phalaenopsis equestris | reverse complement strand
CCCAGCTAGTCTATCCAGCATTTGATCTAGAAAGGGTAGTAGAAAATGATCTTAAGATTTAATTAGATTTAATTTTCTATAATCAAAGTATATTCGCCATCCTGCAACTTGTCTAGGAGGTATTAGCCATTATGTTCATTTACAGTCACAGTTACTCCTCCCTTCTTAGGTACGCAATTAATTGGAATTAACAACTTCTTTCATAACAAGATTTAGTCTCCTTTGAGGATCAGCTCTGGGTTTGCAGTTCTCTTCCATATGAATTATATGCATGGAAATTAAAGGAATGATTCCTTAATATCAACAATTGTCCATTTAAAGGCTTTCTTAAAATTTTTCAAAATTTTCATCAACATATCTTCTTCTTCCATCATTAATTTTGAGGAAATTATAACTGGTAAAGTAGAGGATTCTCCTAAAAATACATATTTTAAGTGATCATGAAGTAACATCAACTCAAGTTTTGGAGGTTTTTCAATTGATGGACAAAATAATTTATCTTTGTCTATCACGCCCAAAATTTCAAACCTTTCTCGAACATAGTTTCAATCTTCCTTAAAGATCTTCACATTGATCTAATTCCTCTTCTTGCTCATGTTCCAAATCTTTTTCTTCAAATTTTTCTTTATAAGTAGTTTTGAAATGGCATTCACTCAGATATCTTATAACATCCATTCTATAGCATTCATCATCTTTACCTTTTGCAGGATACTTCATTGATCTTGAAATGTTAAAAGTAACAGTTTGATCATTGACGTGCATTGTTAATTCTCCTTTTTGCACATCTATCATT
>NW_018165660.1:306565-309006 GCF_001263595.1 Phalaenopsis equestris | reverse complement strand
TTTTTCGGCAAAAAAAATAGGTCTCTCAGAATCTTTTGGAGCGTCCTCTTTTGATTCTTCAATTTCTTCTCTCTCTACTTCAGTTTCTTTTTGAATCCTACCTTCCAACTCTATTCCACTTCTAAGTTGAATGGCTTTTACTTGCTCTTTATTCTGATCTTTCGGATTTGTTTCAGTATTACTAGGAAGTGTTCTTTGGGATCTATTACTTAATGAATTTGCGATTTATCCAAGTTGATTCTCAATATTTCTAATTGTAGCTCCTTAACTTTGTAATTGATTTCTCATTTGTAACATTACTTCTTCTATAGACAACTTCTTCTCCTTAAATTGTGTATTACTGTTGAAAACTGAAGGATAAGTAGATCTATAATTATTATTTTGTTTATTGTTACAGTTTCCCAATGGGTTTATTTGATTGTTCCCTCATTGCTGATTATTATCACATGTAGTGTTATTCCAATTAAAGTTGGGATTACCACCTGTAGTGTTATTCCAATTGAAGTTGGGATGGTTCTTCCAACCTGGGTTATAATAATTTGAATATGGTTTATTATGCTTGTTATTAATGGCATTCAAAGTTTCTAATGATGCTTGAGTATCTACCACTTGGCCTAATGAATTCTCTTCAATCATGGAAGTTGGTTGAGAAAAATTCATTCCAAATTGGTCTAACTTCCTTGAAATTGCAGCAACTTGATTTGCTAACATAGTAAATGCATCAGATTCATGAATATTGGCTACTTTCATTGGATTCACCCTCTCAGAAGGCCATTAAAAATTACTGGTAGTCATGTCTTCAATATCAGCATAAGCGTCATGAAATGCTTTTGACATCAACAAACCACCAGCAGCGGCATCGACAATAGATCTAAGAGATTCAACTAATTCATTTCAACTAATTCATTATAAAATTCAACTAATTCATTATAAAAAGTTTGAATTATTAACCAATCTGGTATAGCATATTGTGGATATTTTCTTAAGATGTAATATCATTTCTAAGATTCGCAGTTTTCAATAGTGGAAAATATTTAGCAAGAAATTTTTGTGCTAAATCACCTCAAGTTCTGATAGATCCAGGTGCTAACGAATTCAACCACATCTTAGCTTTATCCCTCAATGAGAAAGGAAATAACCTAAGTCTTACGGCATCATCTGACATACCATCGTATTTAAATGTAGCACATAATTCTAGAAAATTGGGAAGATGTAAATTTGGATCTTCAGTTGGTGATCCCCCAAACTGATTATTGGATACTATTTGGATAATAGCAGGTTTAAGTTCAATTGAATTAACCACTACAGTAAGTTTTTGAATACTATAATGAAGTTCATCTACAGTAGAGTTGACATAATCTCTTAAAGGTCTAAACTCTTGATGAATTTCAGCATTTTGATTGTTTTGGTTTGTCATTTCTATATTTTTTTTAGATTTTTCATAATTTTTTATTTTTTTGGTTTTTCTGATTTTTTTAATAGTTCTTTCTAATTCAGAATCGTAGAGCACTAGTCCTTCAGAACCTGAACTACGCATACACTAACTAAAAATAAAAATAAAATACACAAAATAAAATACAACAATTATTAAAGTTTAAATAAGACTTTTTAAAAATAGAATTTTTCTTTTAAATCAATTAATTTTTGTTTACCTCGACAACGACGCTAAAAACTTGATCCTGAAACTGCTTATATGCAACAGTATAATAATGTCTTTGATGATATTTTTTACTTATGTTTCCTTACTTTGCAACAGAACCAAAAACTTGATCATGACAAAAATAAGAATTTAACTCTTTAATTTATATTTATATTAGGACACTATGCAAGTATATGTATCGTTATCAAGTAATATAGGACTTTTTGATAAAGACCTGAATATCGACCCAATGGGAAATACGCAATATGCACTATTGAACAGCACACTTTCTATTTTAAAAAGATAATTACTTAAACTAAAAATATTTTTGCAGTATTAAAATTCAAATATTTTTAGTATTTTTGATATTTTGATAGAATAATAACAATTTAAAAAGATAACTTGAGTTTATGTAAAAGAAAAGCACTGAATTTGAAAAATACCTTTCTCCTTATCATGAATCAGTAATAAGTATAGAAATTCTGTTGTCGAAGTATGTGAATTGTGTTGTGCCAAATAGAAGCAATTATATTCTTTACCCTTACTAGAGATGCTATAAAGAAGATTGACTAATTTAAATTTTGATTAGTTCTGAAGACCGGCTAGGCAGGGAAGATACCAGCTCTCACTCTAAAGTTTTCTCGATTCCCTCCACCTATGAGCTAACTTCTCGTATCAGAACCTAAAACAATAAACCAAGTTGGGGGCTTTAACCTGTCACTTTAAAGTCCTCTAACTCTACACCCTTCAATGATTATTTCCCTATTTATTTGTACTAAATCATATGAATTACATTCTCATT
>NW_018165660.1:281315-306471 GCF_001263595.1 Phalaenopsis equestris | reverse complement strand
TGTTCTTACATGTTCTCACAACAAATTTTAACATCTGGAACGGCCAAATCAAGAAGTAAATGAAGTTCATGGATTTAAATCATCACATTTTCTTCCAACATTAAAAATCAATACTCTCCATAACTTCCATCCAACACTTTAATTACTTATCATTTTAAGGAAGAAGATAAAGAAAACTACTCAGAATCCATGGAAAAAATAAAAACACACTTTAGTTTAAAAGTGGAAATCATTGTCAAACCAACAAGAAGTCTCGATTAAAACCAAAAGTAGTTTAAAACTAAAGATAAAAAACTTATCTCAAATCCTCCACCAAACTCTTGAATTTCCTTTGAATTTCTTTTCTTTTACAACACTCTCAAAATAAACTAAAAACAAAAATGATAAAGTAAATTTTTGCGGTACTTGAAAATCTCTCCAAAACTATCTCTCCAAACTCCTTAGAACTCCTTTTCTTCTAAATTTTGTCAGAACTTTCAAGCACTCCCTTCAAATGTCTCAACTTCCTTCTTTTATAAATCTCCAAAAAGTGCCTTAGAAATTCTTCAAAATGTGTCCACATTCGATGAATCCTCCAAAGGATGTCTCCTTTCACAAGTCTTGTGATAATATTTTCATTCTTAGTGGTCATAACCACCCTCTTAAGCCAATAGGTGCCTCAAATATCTCTTCAAAATTCGGCCAAATGACGAAAACCATCAAATAACTGCCTCTGGCGCTTAAGTGTGGGGCCTCTAGTGTTTAGGCGTGGCCTTCTCTGTTTCACCAGTGTTTAAGCGTCGGATCTAGAGCTTAGGCATCAAAATACTTTAGCACAATTTTCACATTTTTGCTCAAAATTTGATCATTTTTCACTCCTTTAAGCGTTTTTTACCTTTTTACTTGTACCTGAAAGAAAAACACAAAAATACCTTCCATTAAAGGGCAATATCTAAAAAATAGGTATAAAAATGTGTGGTATAAAAATGTGTATAATAAAAATGTGTATAAAAAATACTATATATTTTAGGTGTATCAGACACCCAGTCTCAAGACATGACCGTCAAAGAAGAAGGTTTGGGTACCCAAGGTTGTCGTGCCAATACGGTTCAATGAGCCCGCAGGGCAAGAATGTGGAATGAAGCAAAGGTCTGAAGTATCAGACATCATTATAGCTATTGCTACCGAGTTTGTTGAACAAGCGGAGGATGCTCAAAAAAGTCCTCCATACCTCAAGATGATTCAGGAAGTGATAATTGAAGAAAAAAGTTGAAAATCTCAGGGCTGAAATTTCTGAATTAGCCAAAGATCATGGAGTAGCCATTGATGATGATGAAGATTTTGATTTTAACAATTATCTCTATGAAGACTTTATGGATATTCATGTCATCAAGACTAGAGTTGCCACAACCGCGTGCGCGGCCGTGCGATGCCTAACCTCTCGTTGAAGGGAATGTTGTGGATGATTTGTGCAGAGCTGTTCTGCTAAGAGATGAGCAAATCAGTCAGATGGAGAGTAAAATGGAAGAGATAGCCACCATCATGGTCTTCATGGCTACAGTTCACAGACAATCGCATTGCAGCAGTTAGCTTCTCCAAAATTCAACCAACCGGAGATAGTTCACATTACTGATGAAAGGAGAGAAGTTGCCTCCACCAAAACGGATGATCAGCAAAAGAAGGATTCCCCATCAAGTTTAATACCTGAGAAAGATATAAAGTAGTTGGTCGAACAACAAGTTCGGGAGGCCTTAGCCCAATCTAAGGGTGGTATTTTGATTTCAAGGGGTAGACCTTACACGAAGGAGTTTGAGGCGGCGCCCTACCTTAAGGGTTTTGTGTCACCAAACTTTAAGACATTCAATGGAACTAAAAATCCAAGATAGCATGTAGAACATTTTTGAGCCAGTTGTGGCAACACTGGAGGTAGTGAAGCCTTACTCTTCCATCAATTTCTTAGCAGCCTATCAAGGATAGCATTTGATTGGTATGTTGAGCTTCCCAACATATCAGTAAAGACATTTTCCTAGTTAGAACAGTTGTTCGTGAAGAGATTTGCTGGAGCACAGCATTATGTGTCTATTAAAGATCTCGTGGTGGAAAGGCAAAGCCTAATGAGACTTTAGTGGACTATATCTTGAGGTGGAGAAACCTAAGCATGAAATTTGAACCTCAACTACAGGAATAAAATGTGATTGAGATTCTACTCAAAATCATCCATGGGCCAGTAGCTTTCATGCTTAAGGGACTCACCATCAAATCCTTTGAGAAGCTGCTAAGCAAGGCTAGTAGTCTACAAGAGAAAGTCTAACATATGGATTCCCAGGAAAAGTCAGAAAAATCCAGAACAACCAGAGTATTTGAGAAGAAGTCCCTATCTCACACATGAGCAGCCTTTCTCCTTTTTTTCATTCGATGCCCTAGAGAGAAAGTGTTGTTTATGTGTCATCCCTACCCGTTGACGAACATAGCCACCAGCGACCATAGCCACTAGCATCCCTCCTTCGACGTACGAGCCTCCCATCGGTGTTTCACAGTCAGTCATTCCTCCATCAGGTGCCCTAGCCAAGCACACCACCCTCGTCTCTCCCAATCCAATTTTCGCTCATGCCGTCTTTGTCCCTCTCATTAGATATTGTCGCCTTCCTTTTGGCCAGTGGCACCACTAGCCTCGCTCCCTGGTGAGCTCATGCCTCCTGTTCTAGGGAGAGGACTGATCCTCCATTTTCCTCGCACGACCATCCATAGCCAACCCTTTCCTCCTCATGCTGGTGATCCACCACACTCCCACCAGTGCGATCATGCCAGCAGCCTTCCCTTCAGCCCAAAGCTCTACCTCTCATCATTCTTCTCATGTGACTCCCTCTCTGCATGCAAATGTCAGCCTCCTCCTTTCATTGAGATCATCGCTATTGTGACGGGGCCCTCATGACACAATTACAACTCGAGCTAACTAGAAAAGAAATGACGAGATTGTGGTGTGTAGAGACCTTGTTGACATTCGTTTCCTTTTGGTCGGAAGCCTAGTTGGAGCTCCTTGCTACAGGTGGGCGGCAATAGCATCACATCATATATAGACCTAGTGTATAGTCCCTCTCGCACAGGTATGTAACAGTCATATTCTTGCATGTGATAATCATTTATTTGGGTACTTGTATAACTTATGCCCTCACTTGCTCTTTCACTCGTTCCGTACATGTTTTACGAGGTTTTTCGACACGTGGTCCGAACGTCGAAAGTTTAAGCAAGCAAAAAAGCATGCTTTGTCAACCTCCATGTCGGTGAAATTCCTTAAGCTCTTGCATTTTCATTCCTAGAGCCCCCTAGATCTATATTTTATAAAAGCTAGGTAACGAATTGTTGTGTTCACAGCGAAAACGCCATAGGTTAGGAGCTTTGCATTTCCCCTTACAAATCCTTTGAGAAAAACCTATCCTTTATTATTTTTAGCATGAAATCCCAATGCCCGAGGTCATTGTAACCCCACGTTTGTGTCAGCAATTTTGTTCCCACAACGAAGGGGAATGTAATCCATCGTCTGGGCGTAGAGAATGGAAAGTCTCTGATGCGCAGGAACTTTGGATTAAATTAATAATAAATGTGCAATGTAACCCAAACAATAATTTAACTTTAATGAAAATAATTTATTTTTAAAACTTCTTTTAAACTCTCAATTCTCTTCTATATATAATGCAAGTATATGTATCGTTCAAGTAATACGGGGCTCTAATGGAGTCCTAGATATCGATCCCATAGGGAAGCTAGAAATATATATAAGCTAGCTATAAATATTCTATTCTTAAATTAAAATAAAAATAAAAACAAATTAAAGTAAGAAGTTTGAAGTTAAATTACTCAAGTGAAATGCTACTAAATATGCAGATGTAAAACTACAACAGTTAAGCTAGATGTTAAACTTTCAAAAGTAAAATTGCTGAAATAAAATAAAAGTTTTTGTTGACGAAAAGTTCAAGTATGAGAAAACGTACTTCCCCTTCACAATGAAAATATAGCTTGTGAAGAAATTGAAATCATTTGAAAAATATATTTAAAAACTGTTTTGTGTCAAATAGGAGCAATCCTATTATCTACCCTCTTCCGAGCGCTATAAAGAAAATTGACTAATCTAGAGTTTCGTTCTAATTTTGTGGTTAGGCTGGGAGGATACCAGCATAATGTTTTTTTTTTTTTTATCTCATTTCGGACTTATGCATTGGGACTATTCATGCGATGTTCAGTTTATGAAAGTTCTCCATGTTCCTTTTCTTGTTCGTCTATTACCCGTTGTATATCTCTCCTTTCAACTCCTTTACTCTTTAGATAATTCATTTTATCTGAGAGAGAGATTTACTTGATTAAGGGAATAATACAATGATTATAAATAGACATGTTGGTGACTCCTTAAAAAAAAGAGAGAGAAAAAGAACAAAAACAATCAGCTAGTCATTTTTTAGAACCATCTTATCTAACACTACTTTAAACTAAATGTTCATCAATATGTCAGTGTCGATAATGATCCTACTGATCCGATAGTTATTGAGTAGGATCATGATGATGATGGTGTTGCTATAAGGATTCACCATGAGAAGGTGGAACTACATCGATAAAAGAGATGGAGGGTGTATGCTACGTCTGGGCATGATGGAGGTTGTGCATACTTCACTTAATCAAAGTCTCTTTCAACTAGCTCGGCAAGATGAATCCACTCTTCCCCTGAAGATGGCAAGAACTATGCTAACAAGATTCTATTGTAAGGATTTAAACCTCTCTGGAGACTCGGCCTCAATGATTTGTTGAGAGAATGCATTCTCTGACTGACAGGGAGTTTCAGTAAGTCTGAATCGATGCCTATCACTCAGTGTTGAGCCAAATCTATCAAAGAACTGGAAATCTCCTTAATTAAATTTGAATCATTAACCAAATTAGAATGCCTACTTTAATTGTTAATTAAAATAAGCCAAAATACAAGTGGGTGAAATTAAATCTGGATCATTAACCAAATTAGAATTCCTACTCTAATTGTTAATTAAAAATTGATTCTTTGGCCGGTGTTTAAAACCTACCGCATGCTAAACAATACAAGAAGCCAGCCCAAGTCCAGCTAATGAACCAGACGCAGACAACCCACCGATAACGTTGTGCTAATCTCTGCATCACCGACATGACTACAGTATTTTATATTTTAAAAACTAGATTGCAGGGTTTATGACAAATAATTAAGGTTTTGCTCAGGAATTTGTTAGTGGTTAAAGTATTCTAAATAAAAGCTCATCTATCTTGAACTTAATTTTTAAAATAATGGCTTTTTATAATGCATCATAATGGATATCTTTTCAAAATTAACTAGACATGAATGTGAGTCAATTTAAAATTGCAAGATATATATAAGGAATAGCCTTCGAGTACCACACACTCCACCAGAAGGAATCAAACCTCGGACCAGAGTGGACTTACAACTGACATGCAGATGTCTGACCAACTGATCTGAGTATGCGCCTATATAAATACATTCAAAGAGAAAAGATCAGTTAGGCTCGAAGAAAACTTGCTTCTTGGGTTTGAGTAGCCCAATATTTTAGGCTCATGACAAACTCAACCGGGTATGAGAATGACTCGGTCACCAAACTAATAAAAAATAAAATTTAGTGATGTGTACATATGCAAATCCTCTTCTAAATTGCGTTTTTTAACTCTATAACAAGGTATAGAACTGATTAATGAATGATAATTAATATATCATGTATGCAAAATATATTCATTTTTTTTAATGATAATTAATGGATTAATGAATCAGATGTTTAGGCAAGCTGAATCTAAACTGATATTTTGAGCTTGATTTTTAGGGGAACAAAAAATAAAAAAAATTTTTATTCATGATTTTTTTTTTTTCAAAAAATGAACGATAAGAGAAATCAGCGTATTTTATATAAGATGTCTTCTCATAAAATAAAATAACAATGTAAAATTAAAAACAATTAGAAATATAGCATAGGCTCACTCATAAGATTCATTGGTTGTCTTTTTTTTTTCTTTTTTTTTCTTTTTTTTTTTTTTTGTTGCAAGGATAATATGCTGCATATTTATCTAGATGAATTTATAATATATATATATATACCTGAATTTATGGAAACACAAAGCTTGGTGTTCAGTCTTGCACATTTAAAATAGTGTTTATTCAAACTGAACCTTTACTTGAGAAATGGGATTTTTGGAATTAGAAACCTTTTAGGGTAGGATAGAGGCTAAGAAGAACAAAAAACAACTCTAATTTGATGAAAGAAGCAATTTTATTTCTCTTTTTTTCTTTTCACAAACTAAAAGACAACATTTTTTTTAACAAGTGATGTCATCATTAGGATTGTGCAGACATATTTAAATTTTATTACTATTATTGACTCTCTAGACTATTATTTTAAATTCTATTGCAAAAGTATCGTTTTTGTTATCTTTAAGAACTTCTTTAAAATAGGTCTCTAGAATTATTTAAAGATCATTAAAAATTATGGGCTCAATTAAAGCCCAATTAAAGATAGGTCAAATCAAGTTTAAATTTTAACACCCTCTATAAAAATTGATAGTATCACTCCAAAAACAATTATTAAGACAAAAGAAGAATAACTCTAATTTAATGGAAAAGGTAATTTTGCTTCTCACTTTTTCTTCTTTTAAATGCAAAGACATCATCTATATTTATAGAAATGGCACCATCATTAAAATTGTGCCAACTCATTTCAATACATGAATATCATAGGTTGTTCAGACTACTCATTTATCCTCTATTATAAAAGTCATTAATTATTTATTCTAGATATTTCTCAAGACTTTTTTAAATTGTCCTTAGAATCGCCAAAAATTCATTCTAGATTATGGTTTCAATTAAAGCTTAATTATATATGGGTCAAATCAATTTTAATTTTCAATATGGACATGAAAAAATGTATCAAAATGCTCCTTAATTCATAAGAGCACAACGAAAAATTTCATCCTTCCACTTTCATAATAATATTAGTGGTAAGTTTTCTTTTCTCACAGAGCTGAGCAAATAAAATAATCTTCACTTAGGGTCCATTTGGGGTGGAGTTTTTGGCACGGCGCAATAGACTGTCGTGCATTTTTGTCGTTTGGGGCAGAGTTTGGATCACACTGCTCATGCCTTTTAGCAAAACGTAGGCCACGGGGTCAACCCCACAGCCTGCATTTCTTCTTGTATTTTTAACTCGCTTGCCCCTCATTTTGATCGCGCATTCGTCTTCTGCACTTTCCTTTCCCACGAAGCTTCAACTTCCTTTGCCCTAACCCGTCGTGCCAGACACCATCTTCTTCCTCTATCTCCTCTCCCCATATTTTTTTTAGTGATTTTCGTTTATCGTGGATTTGCACTGTATGAATTTGGCTATGTTTTTTTTTTTTTTTTTTGGTGCTTCTATCTGGTGATGGTGCTCTAATTTGATGTGGTGGATTTGCCTATGGTATTTTTCTTTTGTGCTCCTGTTTTGCAAATCTTATTCTTAGAAAGCATATTTTTCAATTTCACTCATAATATATGAAGTGAGGTAGAAAAATAGATAGCCTCAAACAATTATTGTTAAAACATATCATGCATAGTTATTGATATCCCAAGGGGCATATAATGAGAAATTATTGTGAGAAAGGGCAACTGGTCATATTTGTCAACTTTTTTATGCGCACTGCTAGGAATAATATGTAGAAATTCACGCTATGTTACTAAAATTCAGTAGTAATACCACTTGGAGCATTCTTAGGATAAGAAAAGCCTATTTTTCAATAACACACGCACTCGGAAGTGAGGTAAGGAAATAGATAGCCTCAGACAATTACTATGAAAGCATATCATGCATAGCTATTGATACTCCTTGGGCATATAATGAGAAATTATTGTGAAAAAGGGCAATAGATCATCTTTGTCATCATTTTTATGCTCACTACTTGGAAACATATGTAGAATTTCATGTTTTGTTACTGAAATTTAGTAGAAATACCACTTAGAGCATTCTTCTGACAAGAAAAACATATTTTTCAATCACACACACTCTCTGAAGTGAGGCAGGGAAATAGATAGCCTCAAAATATGACTTTGAAAGCATATCATGCATAGCTATTGATACCTCTTGGGGCATATAATGAGAAAATATTGGGAGAAAGGGCAACATTATTTCTTTTCCATCATGCTTATGCTCACTACTAGGAAACATATGTAGAATTTCATGTTTTGTTACTAAAATTCAGGACTAATACAACTTGGTGCACTCCTATGACAAGAAAAGCATATTTTTCAATCACACACACACACTGAAGTGAGGCAGGGAGAGATATTTAAAAAATATGCTTCACACACACATATTTTTAAATAGGCTCAGATAATTATTGTGAAAGCATATCATGCATAGCTATTGATACCCCTTGGGCATATAATGAGAAATTATTGTGAGAAAGAGCAACAGATCATCTTTGCAATAATTTTTATGCTCACTGTTAGGCAATATATGTAGAATTTCATGCTTTGCTAATGAAATTCAATAGTAATACCACTTGAAGCATTCTTATGACAAGAAAAGCATATTTTTCAATCACACGCACTCTCTAAAGTGAGACAGGGAAATAGATAGCCTCGAAATATGACTATGAAAGCATTTAATGCATAGCTACTGATACCTTTTGGAGCATATATTGATAAAAAATTGGGAGAAAGGGCAACATATAATATTTGTCATCATTTTTATCCTCACTGTTAGGAAACATATGTAGAATTTCATGCTTTGTTACTTCAAGACTAATACCACTTGGGGCACTCTTATGATAAGAAAAGCATATTTTTCAATCACACACACAATCTCTTAAGTGAGGTGGTGAAATAGATAGCCTTAGATAATTACTGTGAAACCATGTCATGCATAGCTCCCGATACCCTGTGGGGCATATAATTAGAAATTTTTTGGAGAAAGGCCAACATATCATCTTTGTCATCATCTTTAAGCTCACTGCTAGAAAACATATGTAGAATTTCGTGTTGTGTTACTAAAATTTAGTAGTAATATCACTTGGAGCATTCTTATGACGATAAAAGCATATTTTTCAAACTTACACACGCTCTAAAGTTAGACAAGGAAAAAGATAATCTCGGACAATTAATGTGAAAGCATATCATGCATAGTTACTGATACCTTTTGGACATATAATGAGAAATTATTATGAGAAGGGGCAACGGATCATTTTTGCCATCATTTTTATTCTCACTATTAAAAAACATATGAAGTTGTGGTCTGTTTGAGCATGCTCATCGAAACCTATTTTTCACAATTTATGATTAGAAAAGCATATTTTTCATTCACACACACAATCCATAGTGAGACAGTGAAATAGATAGCCTCAAAAAATTATTGTGAAAACATATTATGCATAGTTCCTGATATCTCTTGGCGCATATAATGAGAAAATATTATGACTAAGGGCAACAAAACTTCTTTT
Organism: Phalaenopsis equestris; assembly: GCF_001263595.1. Taxonomy (NCBI): domain Eukaryota; kingdom Viridiplantae; phylum Streptophyta; class Magnoliopsida; order Asparagales; family Orchidaceae; genus Phalaenopsis; species Phalaenopsis equestris. The sequence continues at coordinate 297,006 of NW_018165660.1, read as the reverse complement.
TTTATGAGAAGAAAAGCATATTTTTCAATTACACACACACTCTGAATGAGGCCTCGAAAAGCTACAATGAAATGATATTATACATAACTACTGATGCCCCTTGGAGCATATATATTGTCATAAAGGAAAACATAATATTTTTGTCATCATTTTATTGCTCACTGCTAGGAAACATATATAGAATATCATGCATTATTACTGTAATTCATTACTAATACCCCTTGAGGCATTGTATGAATCAATATTGAAAGGAGAGGCAAAAGTTCATCTTTATCAGCATTTATGTACTCACAGCTTCTCTTTTTGCTATCATAGTAATAAAATGGCTAAGACCAAGGAGGTTGGTCTGCCCACACTGTGGGGAAAAGAAACCAATATATTCTTTTGTGACCTTTACCTCATCAAAATTTATCTGAGCGATAGGCCCATTACATACTTCAACAAGGGTGGCAGAATATTGTAAAAAATTAAAGGAGAGTACAGGTGGAGAGTATGACAGGATGTAATTGAAGAACAAATGTAATTAACTCAAGAAGAATTGGAAAATTCGGAAGGAATCAAAACAAGCATCAATAGACTTGGGTTGGGATCCGGTGAAGTGTACCATTGATGCGTCGGAGGAGTGGTGGACATAGAGATTTGCGGTAAAAATTTTTCCATATCATATAATTCGATCAATTTCATTTTATTTACTAAATGAAGTGTATATTATGATATTGTAGGTGGTGCGCGCTACGAAGAAATTTAAACTTTGTAGACTTGAGCCTAAGTTGAAGTTGAAGTTGGGTCGGAAGTTTGGGGTGTTGCTACAGGCAAATATGCATGTGCGCCCAGTGAGACGGGGTGTTTTGGAACCCTAGATAACTTGGCAGCTGACCTATCAGGTAATTCAACCTAAGTACCCAGCTCGAACCTCCATGAAATCGAGTTCACCTACTGTTCTAAGCTTCCGTGGGCAGACGGTAAAAAGAAAGGTGGGGGCTGCTTTTGTCAAAAATTAGATATCACAATTGGCAGCTTCTTCTTACGCTGAACCTCATACTGTATAGGAACATTTCATTTAGCAATCGTGCAAATTTTGAATGCAGATAGGGAAATTTCTGAGGATTTGTCTCCATACTTATTTGTGGTAGAGAGGCTTGAAAATCCAACAAACAGAGATTTCTCGTCAAGATTCCCTAAGAAAAAAGGGTGGTGTATCTACGCCATTTTTATAATCAAAGGGACATTTGAGACACTTTTCTTATTTTGTATTCCTTGGGACACATTTATTTCTGCATTTAATTATGTAATGATTTGGTTCTTTGAACTAAAACTACTTGGTACTTTGCTAGATAATATTCATGAATCCTCATTATTCATAAATCTTTATTATTCATATTTCACAACTGATTGGGACATGGTTTGTTCATAATTTGTTAATTATTTTGTGTCAGCTAGTATAATATACACCTAAATGGATGCAGCCAGAGAAAGATAGAGAAGGAGAGCCGCAGCAATGTACTTAATCCACGAATATTACAACATGTACATTGATCGCTCTCTATATTTGACCTCATCATATATTATCACAGAATGAGACAAGAGATTCAGCAACATGTTCCGCGACAAATGGGTGAGGAATTGCTTGTTGGACAACCAACGAGATTCAGCAACATGTTCCGCATGAGACAAGAGATATTTAATGATCTTTTGGCAGAACTTAACTGATTTCACAGAATTCATGGGCCATCGAGGATTACTTTATGAGAGGTATTGGTGATAACCCTCTACATATTATCACAGAATGAGTCAATGAGAGGAACAATAGGACAATTTTAACTCCTTCGAGTCGATTAGTAGATACTTCTCAGTGGGTCTGAATGAACTTGTGAACCATTCTATGCAAATCATTAAACCAACAAATTCAACGTTCGAATGGACTCCTACGAAGATTTCACTCGGTGCATGTTGCATGTGTTTCTTTAAGGTAACATTTCTAATGCATTGGAGTAAGATTTAAATATACAAGTTGTGCTTTAAAAACTCAATTCTTATTTGAGTTGATTACATCGAAGCAATTGATGGAACCTTTGTTGATGTACTGATTCCAAATAATGAGAACATCTCATTCATCGGATGTTGCAGGCCCCTACGCAGAATGTTATGGTTGTTTACGACTTCAACATGTGTTTTAACTTCGTCATATCTAGTTGGGAGGGTAGTGTGCACGACAGTAGAAATTTTAATGTGGTAACGTGGAATACCAACTATAACTTCCCACATCCTCCTCAAGGAATGCTCGAGCCCCAAATACTTTAGCGATTCACTTTAAACTTCATACTAATTATGTAATGTATTTCAGGAAAATATTATTTGGTGGATGCTGGATATCCGTTGCAACGAGGGTATCTCAAGCTCTTTCCTGATGCGAGATATCACATATCATATTTTGAGCGAGCCAACAATGTTACACGTTACAGAAAGGAGCTGTTTAATAAAAAGACATTCCTTTTTACGCAGTGTTATCGAGAGGAATTTCAGCATTTGGAAAAAGTAATGGGTTATACTCTGTGATATGTCATTTTACATGTTTCTCAAACGGGTCTAGATTATAATTGTCACGATGACTCTACACAATTATATTAGACAGCTTCCTTCCTCAGCGACATTTACTTTCATTTGGCTGACGAGGATCAGAAGCATGTACCTCCGGAAGCATTTCAATACTACCTCGGGCATTCCCTGTCACGAGTTAAGAATGATCAATGCATTATTTGTACTAGAGAGGGGAAGGGTGCAAGCAAAATGACAGAGCTAAGGGAAAAAATTATTGATGCATTAGTAAGAGACTGATTAGATTATTTGTAATTTATTCAGTACTATGTTTAATTCATTTTCTTTATCAAAACATTTTTGAACATTCATGTTGGATAGTGAGCTTTCAGTGCTATATTTCTTTTATTCAAAGACATTTGTACTTTACATTTTATATTGCTAATTTGGAATTTTTATGCTATTTGTAAGTTTAAATTTTCAATTACTTCTTTTATCAAATTCAATTCCACTAATGCATTGTCTTTTACAGCATTCAGGAAAGATTAGCTCATGAATTTCAAAAACATCCTGACGATTGCTTAACCTGTGCAAACCACACACTTCCCTACTAAATTTACGTCGGGCTCATATCTGCGAGAGAGTTCTACAACTGTCCGCATATCATCACAAAACTGTGTGACTTCTTCTGTTGCGCAGAAAGTTTAACAAATTCCACGGCCAACAGTGATCGAGAAGGTATACCATCACCTAGTCATTGTAACACAAAAACAATATAATTATTATATTAAATATAATTTTAACAGATTTTGAGTTTTTTTGCACTCTTGATACTCGTTGTTAAGTGAGGCGTGTATTTAAATTTTTATATTATTCTAAAATAAATTTCTACTTCTGAAGTATCGAATATATAGCTGACAGTTTTGTTATGCAACAACAGTACTAAATATGGGCAGAATAGCTATTTAACCAGAATAAACTGCAATAAAAATATTTTCAAACAGCTGAAACAAACAACCAACCATCTTCCCATCAACAGCTTCCTTGGTCAGTTAAGCTAAGTTGCAACTGATAAACTGATAAGCTGTAGCTACCCCAAACAGGGTCTCAAAACTAGGGCCCAAGTTAAATATATTTTATTTTATTTTGCCCTATTAATGAAATTAAATTAGACTAATCATCCAAAACCAAATAAATATTGAAACAAAATACCATACATATGACTTATCATCATGTTCCTAACAGAATAAAATCATTCAAAAACCACAAAAAAAAAAATCAGAAATCACGCAGAAAAGAAAACGAATCAAAAACATTACATAAGTACTCAATAAATAAAAAACAAGACAGTTTAATCGACCAAAATCAGGCTTGGACAGCAACAGAAGGCTTGGACGCAGCAGAAAGCTTGGATCTTCGCTTTGCTAAACTCTCGCTCCTGCGTTCTCTCTGCTCCTTGAGTCGACTAGCAAGAAGCTTCTGGTACTCCGCAGCCTCAGACTTGGCCTTAACGATTCTGTTCTTCTTCTCAGCAATCCTAGCACGCTTCCTCTGCAGCGTGAGGGGAGTCACAAGCCTTTGGATCTTTGGTGCTTTGCTGCTCTTCTTTCCTGCAAATAATAAAAGGCACGTTTTGTTAGTACATTTTCAGAGCTAAAGTATAAACCTGGAAGAAGGTAAAGCACTTTGTTTTTATTTTTTATTATTTACATAAATAGCACTCAATTCTTATGTATTTACATATCTAACGCCTGAATTTTAATTTTTACCCATGCATGAAATGATTGTTGTATTTCACTTTTTAAGTGTTAAAATAATACCATTTTCGACGTGATATGAATGATTTGGATTGAATAAAGATAAACAGGTAAGTTTAGGTGTTAGATATGCAAATACATTTTCAGGTAATGTTATTTTAATAATTTTTTCTTTATTTTATTACTGATGATACTCACTGTTAATCTTATTTTTGCACTGTTCTTAAATGAATTTTTGCTTCAAAAATATCAAATATATTGTTATGACAGTTTTGTTGTAAACAGTATCACTACACGAGCGGGATGGTCATTTGTCCAGAAACAACTGTGTTGCAGCTATTTTCAAACAGCAATAATAAACAAACAGTTAGTCAGTTTATCCACAGCAGTTTCTGCACAGCAGCTTCTACGCAACAGTTTTCTGGGACAGTTGCTGCAAGCAGAACTAAATGTTACCTTAGACACTTAAAACAATATGTTATCGCCTAGACTGATCAAATAATTGAGTATGAAATCTTTTTATTATCATTTATTTTAAGTATCAGATAGCCTGACATCTAAATGTCAATAAATTTAATCAATGCTAATACAAAAAAACATAAGCGTCATATGCAACATTCTTATTTAATTACACTTATCTCCTTACACATACACAATATTATAATAAAACGTTCATGTGCTCCCTGAAATTTCAGTTACCTCCCATTTTTGACGCTATAGCTTAATGGGCTAGGGTACATATCAAATAATAGAGGATACGACTGTATACTCAAACAACAAATCAAAGTTAACATGTAATTTAGTATTAGAAAAGAAGATAAGAGTAATCTAATTAAAAAAACATAGCAGATAACCATAAGAAAATTTAGGGCACATTTCATTGATGGAAGAAAAGTAATACTTTCATTTCAGAACTCAATTATCATATTGCAAAAGTGTGTAAATTTTAAAACTTGAGCTGCTTCTAATTTCATTCATTCAAACAATCAAAACCAATGAACTTCATCAATTTAATCAAGCGCACCTGACTTTCTGGTAAAAGTCCGTCGGTACGTATTGACGTACTTGCGGACATCGTCATCCTTGGACAGATTGAAAAGCTTGCGAATCTTGGAGGCCCTCTTCGGTCCTCTCATCCTAGGTTTCTCGACGTCAGTAAGCCCAGGAAGATCATTTTCACCTTTCTTCACAATAACCAGGTTAAGAACAGAGAGATCAGGGCTCACAATACAGCCGCGAACAGATTTCCTCCTTCGCTCTCCATTGCGCCTGCCATATCCACGGAAACAAGGGGTTCCTGCCAAAAAAAATATCTGATCACACGTCATTTTACCACCCAATTCCCACATATTTACATATCTAACACCTAAACTTTGCTTTTTTACATTTTTACCACCCACGCCCAAAACTTTCGTATCACATCAAAAATATCACTATTTTAACTTTTAAAAATGAAATACATCTTTTCAAGGTAAATTAAGCTGTCGTAGCAGTGAGAAAGTCGTTGGAATATTCATGGCTAATATAGTGTTATATACAGAACCAAAAACAAACATCTGAAAGGCGCTCCAGACCTCTGCTTAGTAGCAAGCGAACGCGTCCAGGAGTCAGAACTCCCTGCTTCATGGGGAAGCCCTGCTTGTCGCATCCTCCCATAATCTTAAAAACATAGCCCTTGAATTCCTGCCACAGAGGATAGTAATTAAATAAAATTGTCCCATCAGTGTAGATTGAAATTACATTGCAATGAGAATTTGTCTTCTATTTAGTTCCAAGTGTTATATACCTCTCCAAGAGCATCTCCGCTGACTTCCTGTGATATCCTTTTATCATAAAAAGCTCGACTGCAGGAGAAGCAGAACGTGATGTCAGAAGCTGCTAGGTAGTAAACAAACTAAAATTATTAGAGCATAAACCTAAAAGGAAAAATAGCCCAATATAAATGAAGTGTTCCATCAAACTTGGAGTGACATTACAGAAGCGTAGATCAGCAAAAAAAACATCTTTAAATATATTATTTACAGATAACAATATTAATTAATAGTTTGCAGAATTTATAAATATATGAGTTTATTTTTGTCTGTCAAAATGAAATCAAGTTGAGGGATTTCAAAGGTATTTGTTGACTAAAACAATATGGGCTTCAAATTAACCAAATAACAGAATTTAGTGAATTGGTCATTTTCCATAATATGATTTCTAACTTTAAGACACAAAATATATTTAAATGTAACAAATTTAAAAAAATAAAAGTTATATTCAAGGCAATCATAGCACAAGTATAAGATAAGCTGTGGGACGCATAATAGCTAAATACTGAATAACGTACCATTAATTTGATTGTGTAAAAGAATCAATAGTGGTACGGGAATTGGCATGTTAAAGAAAAAGAAAATATGTTGATCAGGGAAAAATCATAATCATGATTAACATTATATCCTTAATATCACGGCCTGGCTTTATAAATCTATTGTGTACATTCATTATTATTGAACATTGCTCATGTTATTACAATCTATTTATACTTTTTTAGACATTAACCCATTTTCCCGTCATAACCCTTTTAGTAACTTTATATGCCCTTTACACTAATGACAATTTTCCCATTATTGTATGTTAGAAGTTATTAGCATTGATTCATTTAGTTTTCTTATATTCCTGTTTTATATATTTCCTTCTTATTTTATGTCATTTACTATTTGTACGTCTTTCCTATTTTATATATTTCTTATGTTATTAGTCATATAATTTATACTTATACCGCTCCTTTCATATTGATAAGATCACCCTGCTCAATACCCAACATTTACATGGTATCAGAGCCAATGATCTAACCCTAATTGCCACCAGGGCATCCACCTAGCCGCCGGCACTCCCTGTAGGCAATCTACAATGCCGCAATATTTTTCGTGTAGTATTTTTTTCTAGTCGTTGGTGGCATCAGCTGCTCCTGCAGATTTTTGCAAAACGGACCTCCTGTAATCTTTTTTTTCCAGTCGTCGATCCTTCCTGTAGGTTTTTCTTGAACGTTCAGCCACTGATCCTTCCCTTTTTCCAGTTACGGAGCCTCCCTCCTGTAGTTGGAATCCTTCCATGTCTCAGCATCCCAACCTCACCTCTTGGCTCAGTCAGAATCATGGCGGGCTCCTCCACCACTGAGCATCCTTCTGACGATGTACTTGAGTCCACCAGAGGATTGACACCGACCACAATCCCATCGCAGATCGGAGGACTTGAAAATCACTTGAACCTCCTGATCACCGCCCATAAACTCAACGGCTCTAATTCCTCGAACAGTTTGAAGTTGTGTCATTGTTCCTTAAATGACGAGGTAAATTTGGTCATCTCAAAGTTATGATTCGTGAACCTTTGAAGGCTGATCCGACATATGTAGCCTGAGAAGTGGAGAATTTAATGGTCATGTCATTGTTGATTAATTCCATGAAAACCTCGATTGGTCGTTCATACCTGTTTTTCTGCTTGCGAGTGGCTTATGGACTGTCGTTCGCAATACTTACTCGAACATAAGTAATTATGGCCAACTCTATGAGGTTTCTAAGAAGAACCGCAAAGAAAATCCGCGAGGCAAAACAGAGATTAAGGACGGTGACCCGGTACTACAATGACTTGGTTGTCTTATGGATACGATCCCTACTACAACTACACTTGGAACTCTCCAACTAATTTTTCATTCTTCCAAAAAATTGTTGAGAAGGATCATGTGTTCCAATTTATGGCCGACCTGAACAAAAATTTCGATGAAGTCTGGGGTCGTATACTTGGTTGTGATCCCTTCAACCCGGGCGACATTCAATGAGATCTGTCACGAAGAAAGGAAAAGACTTGTCATGCTCAGCACCCCACTACTTCAGCCGAATTTTCTGCCTTGCTCTCCAATAGTGCTCAAAACTCTATCACACCTTCACGAGCAAATCACTCTACATGTGATTTCTGTAACAAATCCTACCATACTTGAGACAAGTGTTGGGAGCTCTACAGGAAACCGGCAAATAAGTCTTCAACATAATCCTCTATTGCTAAGGATCTTGCTACAACCTCATAATCCAAAAAGCAGTCGGCCCCCACTGGGACCATCCCAAAATCACCAGACTCCATGAAGAGTCAGATGGAACACTTAATTAAGTTGCTTGGATCTAGTCAGTTCTCTTCCATCTCGTCGACCTCCCATGTTCGTCAAGCTAACATTTCTATGGCACTCACTGCTTTTACTTATTTTAGTTCGAGAATTATTGATTCAGATGCTATGAACCACATGACTAAGTGTTCTCAAGCCTTCTCAATATATTCCCCATGATTCGATAAAGATACTAATAAAATTGTTGATTGTTCCTATAGTTCCATTGAGGATAAAGGGAAAAGGATCAGTTGTTCTAACAGCCGAGCTAACTTTAAGATTCGTGCTACACGTACCTTTGCCGAAGTGTAACATCTTGTCGGTCAGTAAGTTGGCATATAACTTTGATTGTGTACTCATTTTTCTCCTTATTTATTTGTCGTTCAAGTTCTTCATTCGAGGGAGGATGATTGAAAATGCTAAGTGGATAGTCGAACTGCACTTTTTCTAAGAACAAGGTTGATGACATGAACACTTCATCCCGTATTTGTAGTTTTTCCTGATTTATTAAATGTCATATTATGCCTTTACATTGTCGTTTGGGTCATTCCAGTTTTCACTATTTGAACTAATTTTGTCATTTAATGTTCATTAATAAAAATATATCTAGTTTCAAATGTGAGATCTAACTTTAGCTAAATATCAACGTGTATCATATTCACCACATGCTTACACTCCTGCTTCTTTTTCATTCGTTCGTAGTGACTTATGGGGACCCTCTCGAACTTCAAGCTACACCAATAAACGGTAATTCATTATCTTGATTGATCACCACACTCGAATGACTTGAGTTTATATATTAAAAGACAAAAGTGAAGCGGCTATCACCTTCAAAAATTCCTACTCCCTCATTTTGACCCAATTCAAAACATCTATTCAAGTCCTTCGGATCGAAAACGACCGTTTAACTTTTTAAGTCTAGATTAAGAAAACTCTTGGTAAATAAGAGCATCGTCCATCCAAGCTAAAGTAAGAATACTTCTCAATAAAATGGGAAGAAAACCACCTTCTTGAAGTTGTTTGTTCAATTATGTTTCAATCTAATGCCTGAAATGTTTTTGGAATGATGTCATCCTTACCGTCACATATCTAATCAATAGTCCCCACAAAAATCCACAACTTTCGAACCCTATTAGAAGTCTTGATGTCACGTTTTCCTACTTATTGGTTTTTCTCCACACATTAGATCCCAAAATATTTGAGAGCACGGCGTTTGTTCGGAACACAGTCCTAACTCGTAGCAAACTAGACCCTCGGTCAATCAAATGTCTTTCTCAAATATTCGACCACTCAAAAAGGCTATTGGTGCCTTGATCCTACCACCAATGAATACTACTATGTTAGTGTTGATGTCCCTTTTCTTAAAAGTATTTCCTACTTCCCTAACACTTCCTTAAGTGAGAGGGAGCTAGATTTTCAATGTAGTGTTTCTTTTCCAACTCCGTTAGATATTCCACCTACTCCTACATCCATTGTTTATGAGGAACCCTCTGTCTAACTAGATCAGCCACCAACCATCTACTCTACGTGTCTACACGGCATACCAACCCCTCGGTTGAGACTTCTCCCTACTCTTGAACCCGTTGCCTCACTGTAGTGCATGGAATCCGCTTCGACCGACATCTCTGGAAAAACACTTTCTCAACTCGTAGGGATTCCTCATGCTCTGAATGAGAATGTGACTTCTACCATCGAGGTGCGCAATCAGACGTGCTCTCTTTATCTCATAGCAAAATACGTCTCATTCCACACCTCATCACCAACCTAAAAAGCATTTGCCACTTCCTTAATGAATCGTTGTCTTCCATCCACTATTGAGAAAACATTGACGGACCCTTTCTAGAAGGCAGTAGTAATTGATGATATGAATGCCCTTCAGCAAAACCATATGAAGGATGTTATTGATCTTTCTCGAATAAAAAAAATAGTGGGTTGTCGGTGGATTTTTAACACCAAATTTAACTCCGATAAATCCTTTGAACGCAACAAAGCGTGAATGGTCGCCAAAAATACTATTCGCAAGGCTATGGAATTTACTATGAGGTATTTGCTCCAAGAGCTAAGTTGAACACTATTTGGGTTCTATTATCAATCTGGATTGCCCCTTCCTCCAACTGGAAGTCAAGAATATTTTCCATAACGACAATCTCGCAGAGGAGGTGTATATGTCTCTGCCACCGAGCTTTGACTCAACCTCTTCCCGTGGACAAGTGTGTCGACTGCGGAAGTTTATTTGTCGATTGAAAGAATCTTTTCGGGCCTTGTTCAATAAGTTTGCAAAAGTTATTGTGGGTCATGATTTCTCTCAGGCCTAATCTGATCACACGACGTTCTTCTGTCACTCATCTGAGATTTACTGACCAAGACAAAGCTACTTTGCAAACTGGTAGTTGTTGTAATGGATCCCAATGAGAAGGTGGCAAATGCTCCCAATGCATCTCCGATGAACAAGGCACACTACCAACGTTAAGCAAGGAAATTCATTTACCTAGTCCATATGAGCCCGGACATTAGTCCTGTCTTTGATATTGTCAGTCCATTCATGCTTGGTCCTTACGAACATCACCCCACCACTGTACATCGGATCATCCTCTACTTAAAAGGCACATCGGGCTAAAGTTTGTTGTTTTCTCATCACACATCTCGCTCTGTTGCACTTTATAAGAAAGTCGACTGGGATGGATTCGTCTATGATCGTCGATCTACCTCGGGTTATTGCTCATTTGTGTGGGGAAATCTTATCAAATGAAAAGTAAAAAACAGTGTGTGGTTGCCCGTAGCAATATTGAAGACGAGTTTCGGTCCGTCCCTAAGAGAATGTGAAGTTCGTTGGTTACGTATCATGCTCCGTGAGTTACATATATCGGTCTTCGTTCCTCTGCAGCTATTTTGTGATAATAAAGTCGTCATCAACATTGCCCATAATATGGTTCAACATGATTGTACCAAGCATGCGGAGATTGGCCGTCATTTTATCAAGGAGAAGCTTGATTCCGGGAAAATTTGTGTTCAATTCATCTGTTCCACTAGTCAACTAGCAATATTCTCACGAAGAATCTTCCTCGATCATTGTTTGACGAGTTCAAATCCCAATTGAACATAATTGGCATTTACACTTCAACTGGGAGGCAGTGTTAGATTTTATTAGCATTGATTTAATTCATTTTCCGATATTTCCTGTTTTATATATTTCCTTCATGTTTTATGTATTTTTTATTTGTATGTCTTTCTTATTTTATATATTTTCTCTGTTAGGAGTCATGTAATTTGTACTTAATACCTCTCCATTCATATCAATAAGAACATCCTGCTCAATTCCCAAAATTTACAGTGCACATGCCCAAAACTTAATTGATTTTTCACTAATCAACTAACCTTCTCAAATTATCAGTTTATCACTTACCAATCAACCTTTTCAAATTTTACCAAACATCCATCACAACATTAAAACTTGTTACATTTAAACTGGCTATTAGTGACCACTTATTGTTCAAGACCTTAATCAAAACAAAAAAAGTCAATCCCCTAGCAGTTTTATAAAATAGTTTGTCTCCATGATTTTGTTTCACCACTTTACAAGCTTAAATGAGCTCTTCTTCTTAATCGCATATTCATCATTCAAAACAGATATGTTCTCATTATTCTATATAACAATTCCACTAAAAGGATTATCTTCAACCAACTTTGACGTGTAATTATCGCTTTCATACATTTAAAATTGAATATCATATATTCAATCTTTGTTCTATTAATCCTAGGCTAGTTTTCTTCTAAGTAATTCCACCATTGCTCTAACTTTTCACTCATTTTAACAAAGAACTCAACAAATAGAATTGTCGCCTACAATACCCAAACTTGCCTCCACTTGTGTATTCCTGATGAGCCTCCAAAAACAATACAAATCAATCTAGATTTAATGGTCGTTGATGGAATTCTATTGTGAATGGGAACTATATTCATTTTACTATTACCATGTAAATCAATATTATACCACACATATCTTTCAAAACTTCAACATAACCTTTTTAGAATGCAACAATCAACTCAAAATATACTTGATTATACACCTTCTCAAGGTTTTAATTATATAAACAATATACATGCCTATACAATTTGGCATTAATTTTGTAATCCAGGATCATAGCGAGACTTGTCCTTGGAATAAATAGAATTGCATACAATTAAAAAAAAAAAGGACACAAATTCAACTTCTGTAGTTCTAGACATAAGAAATATAGAATTGTCTAATAAATGTTAGATGCAACATCACAGGGAAAAGATGAAGAGGGAAATTGTTTGCCAGTTCAAGAAATAAAATCAAATCAGATAAATAGATGCTTGACCAATCACAAAACTTCCTAGAACTTCTAATTGATAAGCACTTATCTCAATACATATGTTTTAATCGCCCAGCCTTTTTTGCATGCCATTCTTTAAATGCTCCTATAGAAAAAAATTTCTTACTCAAATGTATCATTACATTAACAACAGATTCATCTCTTATGTTCACAACAATAATTGACTTATAATTTTCATGCATAGATTTTAATTCATGTGAACTTCAAGCAATAATACAAACAGCTAATATGACATGAGAAAATTAATAAAAAATATCATAAATACTAAAATTTGTTCTAAGAGATTCTAAAAAAATCTATTATTCCTAAACTTCAAAACAAATAATAGTAACAAAAAGTTCTGAGAGTAAATGTGCCGCTACAAAATGTGCAAACCTTCCACAATATTCAAACACGCCAGAATCACATTGTTTACAAATCTTAAACCGATTATGCAATCAATTCTTAAATTCCATAAATGAAAAATATTGCTTTTTTAAGTTTGTGTCACGCTAGCCAATGTTAATTTTGTTTCAGCTGTAACACAACATTAAAATAATTAAGAATGTCCTACTAATTTTGTTTAGGTTACTTCAACTTTTCAAAATAACTTTATGATAATGTTAGAATAAGTACTCAAAATTATTCAAATTTTTCTCGAAGTTATACCTCCAAATTCCCAACAAAATAAGGAATATAATTTTAAGCCTCGTAAAAGTTACATTAGTTGGAATAGAACTTATTTACATTGAATCAATTGACAATTATTTATTGATTCAATTAATATATTAATATGACATACTTCTTGTTGGCATGGTAATCAACAACAACAAGCCTTTATCCCATGGGGTCAACTACAATAATTATTTTCCTCCATTGTGTCCTGTTGAGTGTTATATTTTCATTTAATTATAATAGAATAATAGATTAAAATCATTTTTAATTATAATAGATTAAAATCATTTTTTATACAATATGCCCAAGATTTTTTAGGCCTACCTCTACCTTTCTTAACATTAGTTGAATCTAAAGCATCTACTCTCACAACCGGATCATCAAATGATCGGCGTTTAATGTGATCAAACCATCTAAGACGACTCTATCTACTCTTGTCTGCCACTTGAGCTACACAAACCCTTTATTGGATAGATGAATTTCGCAACTTGTCTCTAAGTGTCAACTCATCAACCTAATCACTCTCATCTCAGCAACACTTAACTTTGTTTTATGCTTCTCTTTTAAAAGACAACGTTCTGCGTAGCATTGCAGGCCTCACCACCATCTTATAAAATTTTTCTTTCAATTTAAGTGATATTTTTCCATCACACAATAGGCCCAATGCATTCCTCCACTTCAACCAACCAACTTGAATTTTGCTAATAACATCCCCATTTATATCACCATCACTTTGAACAATAGACAAGATATCTAAAACTTTCACACAATAGACAAGAACTCTCCAAAGGATAACTCTTGGAAACATATCTTAAACTTTTTCTAAATCAACAAAAAGCATATGTAGATCCTCCCCTTTATGTACTTCTCCATCAAACCTCTCAATTAATGTATAACTTCCGTAATAGACCTACCCGGCATAACACCAAATTGATTATGAGAAATCTTTGTATCACAACTTAACCTATGTTCAATTACCCTCTCATTACCCTCTCCCATAATTACCCTCTCCCATAATTTTAGAGAATGACACATCAACTTAATTCCTCTATAATTTGTACACTCTTATGTGTGCCCTTTATTCTTACAAATGGGACCAAAATACTCTTCCTCCACTCGACGGGCATCTTTTTAGTATTCAAAAAAATATTAAAGAATTTAGTAAGCCAAGAAACTTCTAAATCTCTCACAGATTTTCCATCCTTAGTTTTCTTTAAAGCCTCAAACCATGTCCAAAGAAAGAAAATTGCAGATGAATCCATAACACAATTTCCAATCCAATCACAGAATAAACATCAATGAATACTAGAGGCATTTACATACACACCACACAATTTATATGTACATCTAACACTTAAACAATCATATTTACATATATACCACTCAAGTCTTAACATCACATCAAAGATACCACAATCACTACTTTTTTAAAGTGAACAACACGTTTTCAGGCATATGTTTATGACACCAAGGTAGTATAATATCAAACTTTTGTGTTAGATATGTAAATGCATAAGAATTATGGCATTTATGTAAATTTCCCTAATTATTACTCGAGCACAACTGCAAACATTTGAACAACAACAACAACCAAACCTTAATCCGACTACGTGGGGTTGGCTGCATGAATCCTTTTTCTCCATTGTGTCCTATTTGTCCTATGAATCCTTTTTCTCCATTGTGTCCTATTTAGTGCATATTTTCATTTAGTTCTAATAAATTAAGTTCATTTTTTATACAAAAAGCCAAAGTCTTCCTAGGTCTACATCTGTCTTTCTTAACATAGGTCGAATCTAAAACATCTACTCTCCTACTCGGATCATCAACTGGTCGACATTTAATGCCACCAAACAATCTAAGACGACTCACTCTAACTTTGTCTGTCACTGGAGCTACACCAACCCTATCATCGATATATTCATTTCTCATTTTTTCTTTAAGTGTAAAGCCACTCATCCACCTAATCATTCTCATCTCGGCAACATTTAACTTAGCATTATGCTTCTCTTTTAAAAGCCAACATTCAGCGCCATGGAGCATTGTAGGTCTCATCAGCATCTTATAAAATTTTACTTTTAGTCTAAGCGATATTTTTCTATCACACAAAAGGCCCAAAGTATTCCTTCACTTCAACCAACCAACTTGAATCTTCAACCAACCAACTTGAATTCTACCATCATCACTTTGAACAACAAACCTGAGATATCTAAAACGTTCACATATTTAATGATTTGATTCTAAATCGTTCACAC
>NW_018165660.1:251522-281237 GCF_001263595.1 Phalaenopsis equestris | reverse complement strand
TATTCCATGTATAAATTATATTCCATGTATTCAGTTTTAGTTCTACTCTACACCTCCATAATTCAAGTTTTTCCTAGGCTTTTTCTAGCTTTTTCTCTCGTCGTATCTACGAGAAAGATATCATCAGCAAGAAGCATACACCAAGGTACATCCTCCTATAAATGTTCAGTAAGAACATCCACAACTAAAGCAAAAAGATATTGGCTTAATACTGATCCCTGATGTAATTCAACAGAAATAGGAAAATATTTGGCCAATCCTCCTTCAATTCGAACACAAGTAACACCTCTACCATACATATCTTTAATGACTTGAATATAAGTCATATCAACACATTTCTTCTCAAAAACTCTCCAAAGGATATCTCTTGGAACCTTATCGTAAGCTTTTTCTAAATAAATAAAAATCAAACGTAGATCCTCCTTATAATTTTTGAACTTCTCCATGAAACCTCTCAATAAATGTATAGCTTCCATAGTAGACCTGCTCGGCATAAATCCAAATTGATTATTAGAAATATTTGTAATACATCTTAACCTATGTTCAATTACCCTCTCCCGTAATTTTAAAGTAGGACACATCAACTTAATTCCTCTATAATTTGCACACTCTTGTGCATCCCATTTAATCTTAAAAATAGGAACAAAAATACTCTTCCTCCACTCCTCAGACATCTTTTTGGTTTTAAAAATAATATTAAAGAGTTTAGTAAGACAAGAAACTCCCAAGTCTCCTAAATATTTCCATACTTCAATTGGGATATCATCAAGTCCTACAGACTTCCACCCATGGTTTTCTTTAAAGCCTCCTCAACTTCTTCTTTACTAATGCTATGATAAAAATGAAACATTTTATTATAAACGTTTTATTATTATTAGTGATATTAATATCACTAAGGTCAATCGTATTTTCAAAAACTTCATTAAAAAGTTTATCAAAATAACTCACCCACCTATCTTGAATATCTTATTCTAAGAAAAACACTTTTTGATTTTCATCTTTCATCTTTTTGATTTTCATCTTTAATACACTTTACTTGATTTAAATCTTTACTTTTCTTTTTTCTTTGCTTGGCTAGTTTATACATATAATTTTTACCATCCTTAATATCTAATATATTATAAACATCACTAAAAGAAAAATTTTTAGCATCACAGATTGTTCTTTTAAGCTCTCTGCGGACCGTTTAATACTTTTCCCAGTTCTCTAAGTTTCTACATTTAAATCAATTTTTATAACATAACTTCTTATATTTTATCTTTTCTTGCACATTATTATTCCATCGCCAACTATTTGTATTTATAAAAATTTTATATTTTGATTCTCCAAATACATCTTTTGCTACTTGTTTAATAGTATTTGTTACTTTATCTCACATAGCATTTTCTTCTTCCTGAACATCCCAAAAATAAGAATCCATGTCCTAAACATTAAATCTCACATTAGATAGCCCATCCAAGAAATACAAAACTCGCGCATGCTTCTAATAATCCGAAAAAACAACAGCTGCCGACTGAAAGCATTACTGAATCTTCTCAATGATGCGATAAAGACAGTTATAGATTGTAAAATAGTTACTGCTACAAGCAAACATCTAAGTCAATACCCTATATGCTCCAAATCCTTGTGTTAATATTAGATTTCAGCTCTTCACACTATCCCGCTCCTTTGCAATAAAGAAGTTGAACTACACTAAAACCAATAAAAAGGAAAAGAAAAAAAAAATTATAATTAGCCCGCTCCTATAAACTGATGAAAAATAGGCCAGTTTCCACAAAAAAAAGTAAGAAATTATGATGGCACAAGATACAATGGTGGTGACTCAAACCCTAGGCAAGCCAAAAAAAATACGAGCCTCGAAAAAGTTATCATGCGAGCATAAATTATTATGTTGCTCTATTTAATATTGGATTGCACAATAGTATTGTCAAAAAATAGGATTCATAAGAAGTTTCATTTTAATCAGGTTCAAAATACAAAACACTATAAAATCTGCTAATCAGAATGCCATTTGATGTACGCATAAATTAAGTAATATCTCATTCATTGACTGACCTATTATTAAAGCTCAAAACTTAAGCATCATATATTTCAGCCATAAATATTATATAAATATTCGCTATAAACTTTTTAACAAACTCTAGAGGAGAAATCATTATACAAATAAAATCAAAACATCAAATAAAATCAAATAACCAACTAAAACATAAGCTAATAAGTAAAAAATAAATAAATAAATAAACGCCCTTAAAAATAAAGAATCTTTAAACTGCAACGTTATAAAAATCAATGTATAGATTTCAGCTTATCAAAACTTTATATTTTCTATCATAAGATGAAATCAGATATGTTGATACATGATTGTTCATTTATCTTCCCAAGATGAGGATAAACAACTTTCAATAAATTGATAATTGATAAAGGGAGTGCTTGGTTGCAAATATAAGAGGTATAAAATTAAATAATTGAAAGGTTCTGTTTTTTCAGGTGTTCGTTATTCGACCATGATTGTTGTCTTTCCATCATTGTGATTGTCTATATCTTGTTCCTTGATTTGCGTTCACCTTTTCCGTAGCTTTGTGTGCCTTCTGAGTACATAAAATTAGAAGTTCTTTGCATAATCAATTAGCACTGAGAACAAAAACAGTGTAGCTGGTTATATTTATCCCATTCAATATGTTATCCATTTTGTTTCAATTATAGAGCTTTATGAGTCAACACAATTTGCAGAGGATGTTCTTCTATCAATAATTGTTTGTTTCATCAAGGTCAGCCATTAATAGACAAGCATTAGTTCCACAATTTTATAGATTTGCCGCATTTTTAAAGCATAAGATATTTTATCACCTTATTTAATACAGCATTGTTCTTTAAATTATAATGCTAACCAAAAAAAAAGCAATTTCCGTGCATACTCTTTGCATCAACCAAACAATTGCAAGTAAATAGAAAATCATTTTACTCTTCATTTTTCAAGGGCGTATATTTCAAATGCAAACAACCAAAAAATCTCTAAGAAAAAATTTTAAATCTTGAAATAACTAATATTTCTGATTTGTCAATTGAAAGGAAAAAAACATTTATTTTCAGAAAAGACATAGTCTGCTCTGAAAAAAAAAAATCCTCAATAGACTGCCCAAGTTAAGGTTCACTCTTCAAGACCGTGAGACAAGTAGTTTGATACAAACTCCCCAAAAAAAAGTAATCTGATACAAAATTCCTTTGTCATCTTTTGCCTCTCTTTTTTATTCTTTTATTCTAGTTCTAGTATTTAAATTCTAGTATTTAAAGTATATAAATTTAGATTTATATTAGATTTAGATTTTCTAATTTTATATTATTTTCCATTTCTATTACCGCTTTCTTAGCGACGAGCTCAATTTTGGGACTTCTTCCTTGGTGTAGTCTCGGTGAAGACTTCCATTTCATACCCCGTTCCTTATATTTTCATTTGCACGCCACTTTTACACAAACATCATTCCAATTGTTATCCTTACAAGCTTCGTGGCTTCCAATTTACAATGATTTGTAAACTTACATAGTCAGGGAGGAAAAGAAAATGTTCCCAAATATATACAGCAGGTCAATTTCACGTTTTTTTTTTTTTTTTTGCCACTCGAGCATATGTCTATGGGCTCAATGACAATGAGAACACATAAAGTGTCAGTAGGTCAGAATTCTTCCAATTATTGTCCATTGAAGCATAATTAGTTATGGTCAATACAAATCATATCAACAATAGGACAGATTTTAATTATTATTTCAGTGTTACAATACACAAGTAATTAAAATTTTAGAAATTTCTAATAAGGATGCCGATTAAAACGTTCATGATACAATACATATAGTAAAAAACAATGAATAAGCACGGAAATTTAATTTGCATACAAATTATGAACAAAGGATGACAAACCATCACTCTCTAAACACTAAACATGCTTACACTTAAAAGATAAATCAAAATTCATCTCTTTATCAATAAGTGAGAGTGCGGGAAAAAAATGGATAATCTGCAAAAGAGTACCCTAAAATTGAAAAGCTCAAATCAAATGGACAAGTTTTACCACAATTCAGACTACTAATATGCATAATTGAAAAAAAAATGATATTAAAATACACAGGTAACAACCTCTTTAGAAAAAATTTGCAATATACTTTTTGGTCAAAAAGTTCATAAGGCATGTAGTGTTGACTCATAACTAGTTTATGCAAACATATTATGAAGAAAAAAAAAAGAACGCCAAAAATCACCATTCAAACAACAGAAAAAACATGCACTTAAGAATTTGCATCAATATCCATCATAAATCCAACTTAAAGTAAGAATACCAAAAAACTCATATCGAAAAATATCAAATTAAATGGTTGCCATAAAAAGAATAAGCTACCGTATGTCAAGAAAAGGTGACTGAAAGTATAGTCATCCACCATGCATGTACTGTAATACAAGCAACAAGGAAAGTGCAACGAAAACAGATATCATAAAAATAATAAAAGTGGAGTCCAACTTTGAAACATTTTTTAATTATAAATGATTCTCGGAGCAATTGGCAAATCACTGCAACAGCTTTGATTATGAGGACCTGTTTCATAATCAATTTTACAAGTTTACCAGCTGTAATAGGCCTAGAAAAACTGGAAACAATTAAAAATAACTAAAAATTTGTATTTAAATCCGAGAAGCAACCTCTCCTTACACTTTTCTACCCGTTCTTCTTCCACTCTATATTGGATCCATAGTAACAAGCCACCCATAGCAAGTTTAACATAAAATTGGATATTCTTATTTCTCCCAGAATACAAGGCCCTGTTTGGTTAGGGCTTAAGCAAAGCTAAGCAAAATGAAACCTTTAAGCGGGTTAAACCGGTCGGTTAGTGAAAAATATAAACTACTCTAGGATAGCATGACGTAAGAAAATTGTTTGATTTGATTACTTGAATCCTTAATTGAAAAAGATAACAGGGAAATATAAGTTGACATAAATCAAGGCGAATCTTTTCGCTTAAGCCCAAAGACAAGCAGCGTTATCCTACAAGCTTAACCAAGGCTGTCAATTTAGCCGTTTGGCACTTCAACTTCTCTAGTAAAAATGGAAATGAGAACACTTTGGGACCCTCCTCCCAAACGAATTATACAAAAAAACAGAGCTCAGCTAAGCTAGAGAAAAAAATACACCCCCTAGGAAAAGGAAACGAGAGGTCTAGTTTCGCAAATGGATACTAAAACAAAAAAATCATACCAGCACCACAAAAACCATGACCTAAGGAGCACAGATTAATGCTTAAGGAAAAAGCTCACAGTTTCTGATCGTCATCAATCTCGAGCTTTTTCTGGCACCCAGTGGTAGGATTCGCAATGTTGAACTGCAAAAATTAAAACAAAGAGGTTTCACAATCGCCACGCGTACTCCAGAACTGTCAATTGGCAAAACTAAGAAAAATCGATTATTTCCCCTAGTTCCTAAAGCTCGTATCAAAAACAAAGTACCTTCATCTCGGCTGAATAATGCAAGGCGTCGACGCAGAGAGCAGAAGGAGAGGGAACGAAGTTGCACCGGTTAGGGTTCGGAGAAATTGGAAAACCTGTGGGCTATAAATATAAGAGAGGGGAGCCGTAGGATTAGTTTTGCGTGTGAACCCATGGATCTGGCAACAAATTGGTGTGGGCTGATCACTTGGACTAGTTAATGCACTTGGGTGTGTTTATATTTCATACATTGTGATTTTACATAAACAGTACATAAAATATTTTTATTTATTTGACACTCTAAATTTTATTATTATGCATTAAGTACATTCATGCCATATACGCACCCTCGGTTAAGCCTCTTTTTCTCCACCACAGCTTCTGCTTTATCCGAAGTTAGAAGCGAAGCTGCGGTAATGAGGGAAAAGTAAGATGGAACAAACAATGCTGACCCTGCTAGTAAAGAAAATGAATTTAGAAAAATGCATCCCAAGGCTTTATATCGAAGTTAACTCAAATAATAATAAATAAATAAATATTATTATTATTGAAAACGTCTAATAGTTGGTTACAACCAATATACGAAAAATCGAGATAACAACAGACATGATACAAGATATACAACTAAAGTGAATATGGTGCGATTGTGGTTATGTTGGCTTGGGAATGTGGTGGCAAGGTAGGGGGATGTGCAGCAGCAAGCGATTATTGACCTCAATTTTTAGTCAACACATTTTTACTCTTCTATGCAGGCTTATGTTTCCTCCTAATGTCCTTTGGTTGTTAATCATAAAAAAATTTAAAATTGTTAGTTTTTTGAATAGCATAATATAAATCAAAAATTAGATTTAATAATTATAAATAAATTTATTTTTTTATAAAAATGAAAATTTAAAAAATATTAACAACTCTCTGAAATAAACCTGAATTTATAGTTAAATATTCATGATAGAGATTTGATACCCCATCAACAAATTTTCATAATCTAACACGAATCTCAAGGCATTGCATGGATCTCGATGCATCTTTTTGAGAAAGAAATATTCAAATTTTCATTAAAAGTCATCCAATGCACCTATTTCAGAAAACTTATAGTCAAACTATTTGACTCGGCGAGACGGACTAAATGGTATTAATATTGATCCAATCTGAACGAAATTGAGCTCTGATCAAGCCATTAAATCGCTTTTGGAAGCATTAAGAACATATTTGAAAGTTCAAATGGTTGTCGAATCCGGCGAGCTCACAGTCTAATCGAGCATCTTGGTAAGATAAATCCAACGAGTCAAATATCACTCAATTCTGGCATTATTAATGTCTTCAAATGTCCATTAAAGATCGTTGATCGAAGGAAGCCGTCTGAGTCGTCCAATCAAAGTTGTTCATATTCATGCATTAATTGTACACATAACTCTATAAATAGAGTTTTATTCCTCTCATGAGGCGTGAGGAGACTTTGAGGCTTAAGGAAGAATTTGAAACTTTGAGAAAGAGCTAAAATTGAGCGTCGCTTCTGTCATCGTCAATCACTGTCAATCTCCATCAACCACCGCCAACCACCATTGACCGTCATCGAACGTCATCAACTACCACTTATTGATCGCTCGCCACCCATTTCTTGCAACAAGTTTATCTGCATATCGACGTTGTAATTCGGAAGACTTTGTAACATTTTCCCGCCTGTGGGACAATGGGACTCTATAATTATCAATTTATAGTGGATTTTTTTACAACTGGGTCATGTCCTGTGATTTTTCCCTACGGGTTTTCATGTAAAAGCTTGTGGTGTCACTGCTAGTTGTTTTCGCTCTTTCTGAGTAAGTGTTAAATCTTTGTACCATGCTAAGATGATAATACATTACTCGATTGCCACAAATTAATGAAAATTCAACCCTTAAGTCATATTTTCTATGCCCAGAAAATTCAACTCAAATTTCAATTCAAGGACGTCCAAGTATCTTTTGGGACAATATGGACAATTTGTTTAATATTGGTGTTAAAGAAATAATAACTACTGCAAATGGAGCTAAGAAGTTGCAACCTCTTGAGCTTTGATGTTCTTAAAAATAACACATTATTATGTATACTTGAAGGAACATAGCTCTGATAGTACATTAAAAAATGAATTATTTTTACATGTGCTTCCAATCAATGGATGATCTCAAGAAGTATTATGCAATATGTTTTTTTAAATAACAAACTTTAGAAATAAAATATTATTCTTATAAACGTTATTGTCGCGCTTGTCCAAAATTAGGTCAAATCATAAATAAAAATAATGTAACTAAAAAACTCATAAAGCTTAAATTAAATTGAATAAAAAGAAATTAAATCAAAACAAATCAAAATGAAATAAAAAAATAAAGGAAATGAAACAAAACAAATAAAGAGAATGAAATAAATGAAGAAAATGAAGAAACAATAAATTAGTTTGAAAAAAAGAAATATATTTGAAAATCAGTTAGGCACTGTATAATTCCCATTGGTGGCATGTACCTAACACAAATATAAAGATAATAAGAAATTCCAATCAAAACAATTCAAAATGAAATAAAAAATATAGGAAATAAAATAAAATAAATAAAAAGAATGAAACAAATGAAAAAATAAAATAAACAAACAAGTTTGAAGAAATAAAGATATTTGAAAACAAGTTAGGCAAGGTGTAATTTCCACGAGTGGCCTATACCAAACACAAACATAAAACTAACAAAAAAAAGAAAACCAAATCAAATCAAATCAAATCAAAATAATCAAAATCAAAATCCAAACTCAAATTTCGACCTGCTCGGGTTGAGTCTTCCCAACCTATCACTAGCTTCATTCTTTATTTGGGTCGATGTTTCCTTCCACAAAAGCTCTGGGTTGTCTGTCTCGCATGGAAGAGGTTAGCTAGCTCTATCTACATAGAATTGCACTCCTCTTAGTCTCTTTTCTCGTGTGGATGAAGTTTGACTGTTCTATTGATATGAAACTAAATCTCTTTTCACACAGACATTTCTTTGATCATCTCTTGAGTTGGATGTGAGTCACTTGGCATTCCTTTTCAATCTGATTCACTTGTTCACCTCTTGGGTTAGATATGAGTCCGCCGACATTCTTTTCTAATGCGACAGATATTTTTCACAACTTCCACAAGCTCCATAAATCTCCCATGAATTTATAAGTTCCATAAATTTTCACTAGTTTTATAATCCTCATATAATTTCATAATATTTCATAACCTCTACAAATTTTGTAATCTCAACAAATTCAAATAATATTTTCATGAATTACATAAATCACTCAAATTTTAATAAATAAAAAAAGAAAAAATTTAAGTTGATAGGATGAGGAGTAAGACCACCTTAAATGGAGTAGGACTTCTGATTCTGTATTACCTTAGGATGGATGTGAAACCCCCTTTAATAGTTGTTAAGGTATTCCTTCCTATGTAATGGTTCAAATGAATCTAGAGGGTGAGGAGTATGACCACCTTAAATGGAGGTTAAGGTATTCCTTCTTAATGTAATGTTTCAAATTAAATCTCGAGGTTGAGGAGTATGACCACCTTAGATGGAGTAAGGCTTCTGATTCTGCATTGCCTTAGGATGGATGTGAAACCCCTTTTAATAGATGTTAAGGTTTTCCTTCCTAATGTAATGATTCAAATTAAATCTAGAGTTTGAGGAGTAAGACCACCTTAGATGGAAAAAGACTTTTGATTATACATTACCTTAGGACGGATGTGAAACCCCCCTTTAATGGATGTTAAGGTATTCATTCATAATGTAAGGGTTCAAAATAAATCTAGAGGTTGAGGAGTGAGACCATCTTAGATGGAATAAGACTTCCAATTCTACGTTACCGTAGGATGGATGTGAAACCCCCTTCAATAGATGTTAAGATATTTCTTCCTAATGTAATGGTGCAAATTAATTATAGAGGTTGATGAGTAAGACTGCCTTAGATGGAGTAAGGCTTTCGATTCCTTCATTTTATGACGAATTTAAAACCCCCTTAAATGGAGTAAGGTTTTCCTTCATAATATAGCAAAATTCAAATTCTGAGGGTAGGAGTAAGACCACCTTAAATGGAGCAAGATGTATTTTGTTTTGAGTATCTTTGCTTAGACATCATTTCATATTTTGTTGATCATTTCTATCAACATTAAGAAGCACACCACACCTATTGAGGTTCATTAGTTGAATTCATTTTTGGTCAGGTATGTTTCCCTCTCTAGAACTTAGAAACTAGTCACAGGATTTCCCTTCTGTCTCTCCGAGATGACTAGTATTGAGACCCACACCACTTAGAAATTCAAGTCATCCCTTAACTTCTTGCAGTCTCATGTGTATGGTCTTGCATCCTCAACTCTCGGTGGAGTGGATTGAGACCAATACATTAAAACTCAAGATGAGTACTCATAAGGATTGGAGAAGCCTTAAGAAGACCTTTTGGACTCAAGAATTTAAATTTTTGAACATCACAATTCACATCACACCCACAATCACATTTACATACATTTCACAATTAAATCAAAATTAAAATCAATTTTTAAAATAATCAATCATAAACTAAAATTCAAAAAAAAAATTATGATACATTTTTTACATTCATTTTATACCTTTCGAAGTGTGTTGAGAGGCATGGTACCGAGATCATTCTACTAGATTTCAGTCGTCGCTTAGGCTAAAGTAGGTTGGCATTTTTGTCTATTAGACGACTTCGATCGGACCAACATGTCTCATTCGCCGCGCTGCGTGCAAAACTGGCTCAAATTAGCTTGTTCATCGGTAAATTTATCTTGATGACCTCAGATAACAAAACAGATTGCACGAGCATGTTTGGAACATCGATTTTGTAAAAGAATGGCACCCATTTTACTACAGATTCACGTACGAACCAATAACACTCGAATAATAGTTTTTTAAACAGTAAAAAATAATAATTTTAAAAAATTGAAAATCTTTTGAAAAATAGAAAATCCTTTACTCCATCTAAGGAGTAAGACTGCCTTAGATGGAGTAAAGCTTTTGATTCCTTTGTTACCTATTATGACGAATGTAAAACCCTTTAAATGGAGTAAGGTTTTCCTTTCTAATGTAGCAAAATTCAAATTGTGATGGTAGGAGTAAGATCACCTTAAATAGAGCAAGGTGTATTTTGTCTTGAGTATCTTTACTTACACATCCTTTCAGATTTTGTTGATCATTTCGATCAACACTAATACGTGTGGTATGCTTGTTTAGCACACAACACCTATTGAAGGTCAATTTATTAAATTTATTTTTTTGTAAGGTATGTTTCCCTCTCTAGAGCCTATAAACTAGTCATAGGACTTCCCTATTGACTCTACTAGATGATTAGTATTGAGACCCACACCACTTAGAAGTTCAAACCATCTATTGACTCTTTATAGTCTTATATGTATGGTCTTGAATCCTCAACTCTCAGTTCAGTGGATTGAGACCAATACATTGAAACTCAAGATGAGTTCTCATAAGGATTGGAGAAGCCTTAAAGAGACCTTTTGGACTCAAGAATTTAAATTTTTGAACATCACAATTCACATCACATCCACAATCACACTTACATCCATTTCACCATTAAATCAAAATTAAAATCAATTTTTAAAATGATCAATCATCAATCAAAATTCAAAAAAAATTTTGATTCACTTTTTGCATTCATTTCAGACCTTTTGACGTGGTTGAGAGGCATGTTGTCGAGATCATTCTGCTAGACTTTAGTCGTCGCTTAAGCTAAAGTCGGTTGGCATTTTTATCTATTAGACGACTTCAATCGGGCCAACATGTCTCATTCGCCGCGCTGCGTGCAAAATTGGCTCAAATTAGCTTGTTCATCTGTAAATTTATCTTGATGACCTCAGATAACAAAACAGACTGCACGAACACGTTCGGAACATCGATTTTGTAAAAGAACGACACCCATTTTACTATGGATTCACGTATAGGGGTGTAAACAAGCGGAACACGAGCAAGCCCAGGCTCAGCTCGTGTTCGACTGGTTTATATTTCAAGCTTAATAAAAGTGTGTTTGTGTTCGACTCGTTTGCTTAGCGATCCGAACAAGAGCCGTTCACAAACAAAGAGTCATTTTGACAACCATAATCACGTAGTCATCAGATGTTAAATATTAGGGCAAAATTTAAAACATCATTTGAATCTAATTTAATAATTTTTATTATATTTTCTTCATTAATACTTTTAATTAATTATAAATCTTTGTAGCCTTGTAGTCAATTAAATTTTAAAAAACGACTACTCATCAAAGATATACACATAATTGATTAGTAATATTTTAAGTTAAAACAAGCTGAACACCTACGAACAAATATTTGTTCGTGTTGTTTGTGTTCAATTCGTTAACTTAGCGAACGAGCCGAACACAAACTTCTTAACGAACCGAACACGAGCTATTCGCGAACAACGAGCTGTTTTGACAGCCCTATTCACGTATGAGCCAGCAACACTCTCGTAGCTTTTTAAACAATAAAAAATAATAATTTTAAAAAAATAGAAAATCCTTTATAAGTTCTCATCGCCGGTTCACTTTGATCCCGGCCTTCCTCGTCGCCGGCGATGCCTCGACGATCTCCCTTCTCCGTCGACAGGCCTTAGGGTCCGAAGCCCTCATCATCTGCTCCGACATTCCTCACGTCGGTGAGCCCTACTAGTCGCCGCTCCTCCTTCCAGCCGCCGAAGAGCACAGCCCTCTCTGTCAGGTCACGACAGAGCTGACTAGGAAGGCGATGACCTCACTTGTTTTGACACATGTAGGTAGATTAAAACTTACTCTAGATCCATCATTATATGCGATAATGTTGGTTCATAGATATAAACAAGTGTGGATCTTTTGTGATTAGTGAGCATTATGGATCTTTTTTGAGGTACAACCATGTAAATAAGTGTGGAACTTTTGTGATTTGCGAGCATAAAAAGTATAGATCTTTTGTGATGTGCGCGCATGTAAATAAGTGTTGATCTTTTGTGATTTGTGAACATAAAAAGTATGAATCTTTTGTGATGTGCAAGAAAGCATAATTAGTGTGGATCTTCTGTGATTCTAAAGCATTTGGAAAACATGCTAATAATTTGTTTTGATCTCTTTATTGTTGGGAAACCATGGAGACGAGCTTGTTGCTTGCATGAGATTTAATGGTGCTATATTAGAAAATTATTGTAAAGCGAAATTTGAGTAAAAAGTTATTTGTATTAAAACCTTAAACATCAGAATGCATAGTATTCATCGTCATTTGAATATTTATGTTATGTCGAGTTTTTCTTATCTTAATAGTTTTTGAAAGCTTGCTAGCTTGACATATCACTATCAATTATACGTCTTTCTTGGGGTACTTCATGTCACTAGATTTTGATGTAGATGCATTTTTTATATTGCTTATTTGTTATAATTCTTACACAATCTTCTTTGTGATTCTTTGTGAGGTAACAACCTCTTGCAAAGCCATGTGAAGAGGAGTCGAATGAGCAAAATGACTGACCTTGATCCACCTCGTGAAGACGGGACATGGTTGCATGGATCGAAGCTTCGAGCTACGAATCTAACCAAACAATATGAATCTGACTGGACGTGCTTGAAGAGAATCTAGGTTCTGAAGAACTTGATAAGATATAATCAAATTTTAATACTTAATTAATCAATACTTGAAAGGTTTAGAAGCAGGGAAACATCTCATTGAAAATTATAAAAAATACTGGCCCAATTATTTAGTTCTGTATTCTTTCAGCCCCCTTATTGTGCTCAAATAGTGCTACATAACACATTTCACCGATAATACAGAGTACATAACTACTGACTAAAAAATACTGCCCCAATTATTTAGTTATGCTTGGTGGCTAAGCATTTTGCATCACATAGCATTACAAAATTTCTTGTAAAATTCTGTAAGAAATGTCTCAATGTTTCTTTTTCTTTGCTTCATCATTGCTACGAGCACTATGATCACTGGTAGGAGACAAATACAATGAGTTTGCTTCATCATGCTAATGCAAACCCAGTTTCAAAAATAATGGTAAGAAGTCAATGTGGTGATGGTTGTGAGTGTGTGTGCTTGTTGTGGTGTGTGTGTGAGGTGGGGTGGTGGTTGTGGGTGCTATGCTTAGTTGTTGTGTGTGTTGGTTGTGGGTGTGAGAGTGTGTGTTTTTTGGATGTGAGAGTGGGTGTGTCATGGTAGTGAGTGTTTGTGTGTGGTGGACTTTTGTATGTGGCCTTATGTATATGTGTTTGGGCTTGTGATAATGTCTCTTCTCTGGTTGTTCTAAAATATTATTGTTTTTCTTTTTCTTCATTAGTAATGTAATGGTTAAAACCAAAGAAGTTTCTTCATGAGCAATGTGGGATAGAGAAGTCACAATCATATTTT
Organism: Phalaenopsis equestris; assembly: GCF_001263595.1. Taxonomy (NCBI): domain Eukaryota; kingdom Viridiplantae; phylum Streptophyta; class Magnoliopsida; order Asparagales; family Orchidaceae; genus Phalaenopsis; species Phalaenopsis equestris. The sequence goes on along the minus strand of NW_018165660.1, from coordinate 267,384 downwards.
ACAACACTAGTATTAAAGAAATCGATCTTGGAAATAGACCCACCACCTATTTTAACAAAGAAGAGTGACATAATATTACGAATAAGTTCCATGAAATGACAAGAAGAGACTGTGATAAGTTAAAATTTAAGAACAAGTGGGATCAATTGAAGAATACTGAAAGTTATAGAAGGAACTGAAACGGGGATCCACAGGCTTGGCTTGGGATCCTATCAAGCGGAGCATTGATGCTTCAGAGAATTGGTGGACTGAGAAGTTGGAGGTAATAAGTAAACCCTTAAATTCTTATTTTTTTCATTCATTATCCATGTAGTATGTTTTAACTAATATATTTTCCCGTACGTTGCAGATAGTGCTAGCTGCCAAAAAATTCAAGGTAAGTGACATTGAGTCAAACTTATAGGAGAAATTGGACCTCCTATTTAGTGAAGTTGTGTGAGGATCATGCATGTGTGACCCCAAGTGAGTATGAGTTTGCAAGCATACCAGATGACTTGGAGGCCGAGCAGGTAAGTGGGTCAGGTGAAGACCCCAGCCTAAATTAGATTGAGCTGGAGTCCACATGTCAGTCAAAGCGGCCTTGGGCGGAGAAAAGGAAAAAAGGAGTCGTTTTCGTTATAAGCTCAATAAATAAATCGATATAAGTATGCACAGCTCAACCTGGTCCTTCAAATGCACCACCATAGATGACTTTTTTTGAGTTATGGATACATATCCTGAAGTTAGGGCAGATACTATATTCTATCTGAACTCCTTGAAGTTACTGAAGGACCCGACCCGCAGACAGATATTCATGAAGATGCCCCCCGAACTTTGTGTCCAATAATTATGTTTTTAACTGGACAACTGATTCCATGGTGTTATTGTTTCTTAGCTTAGTTTTTTTTTATCATTTTTTGAAATGATTTTTGAATTGGATTTTTTCTCTTTCTTGCATGAACAATCAATATGTTGCCATGTAATTATTTCTATTATGTAATAATTAATCTTAAATTTTTAGATGTTCTTTTAAATGTTGTTTGATTCGTGTTTATTGCCTAAACAAAACATTTTTCTATGATGGATTCACAACGACTGCGACGTAAAAGAATAATTATAGCGACTATGATTATCATGTACGAATATTACAGCTCCTCGACGATCAAACTCCATACATGACATCGAACTATATAATTATCACTTGTATTATCAATATTTTTTTTATAATTTTCATCTGTTTGACACTGCTTTTTAAATTCCACTGTCCATTGTGATTGGGGTTAGATGGTATCCCTTGAGGACGACGTAGCTCGTGACATATTTCGTCTTGATTTTAAAATTAATATTATCATAATTTAAATTGTAATTTTAATCATTTTTTTCCTTTTTTTATCAATTTTAATACTCACTGTTAAGTGAGGACCGTCTCATATTTTTCTTAAGTGTTTTGAATTGGTTTTCTACTTCCTAAGTATCAAATATATTACTATGACAGATATGTTGCAAACAACATTACTCCACAGGAGCAAAATTATCATTTATCCAGAAACAACTGCAAATCAGTTGTTTTCACACAACAAAAATCAAACAGCCAACCAGCTTATGCAGATAAGCTTCCAATCAACATCTTATCATAATCAACTGTTTATCAGCAGATTATTTCATAGGCATGAAGAATCATAATTATCTATTTGGAGATTAAAATATTGTTATTTTTGATATGATATGAAATATTTGAGTGTTAAAACCTATGTTTAAGATATGTGAATGCTTATGAATAGTGTGACATGCATATTCAATGCACTGGGTTATTTGCAAGCTTACCATTATGTGCATTCATATATAAATTTCTATGATCTTTTGTTGAACTGAACACTCATACGAAATTCTTTGTACATCTTTGCGGGGCCAATCCGTTCGTGGATGGGACATCAAGTGATCATGAAGCTACCCTTGAGCGGACAAAACATAATGCATCAAACCTCATGCCGATGAGATCTATCCAAAACCACTCAACTTTTATTTTAAAATCTTTCATTACCTTTGAATTCTTATATAGATGTTGAAACATTAAAATTTATAAAAATTCAAACCCAAATGATAATTAAACAATAAAACAACAAAAAAAATAACATAAAAATAATAATTCTCCATTTGGATTTTTTTTTATCTCTTGGACAAGGGAACGTTGCTAACAAGAGTTTTTTGGTCTAAAGAGGTTTAACAACTTCTTTAGACTAAGTAAATTCAGAACTAATTACAGTGCTGAGACGACAAAACAATGAGATCTTAACCGACATTGCTTAATATAAACTAAATCCACTTCATTAATAAACATTAATCCAAAAGTCACTTCACAACAACCAAACAATAACAAGAACTTATGATTGGCCTCACAGGGCATGATTTCCCTCTTCCTCTTATAGAACCATTTGATGATGCGATCGAGCAATTGTCAACCTTCAAGGTAGTCAAGAGAAGACAAAAACATGAAGCGAATGATGAAACTCAATTATAATTTCCATAGAATTAATTAACAAAAAATCCCTAGGACTTTGGGTTTGAATCTTTTAGTACCACAAAACTTACATTGTGTCTTCATTACATCAGCTCGATAATGCAACATGCATCAATTAGTACAATAATCTATCTTCTCTGATATAACCCTCTTTGACACCAATTTCTTCATTATATACAGGTCTTGTAGCACTAAACTTTTGTTGAGGTTTGTCTCATTCGGTAATTTTGTAATTTGGTTAAAACATTCTTTAAACATATTAAATTTTGATAAAATACTCAACATCCTAAGAATTATTATTAACTCAGAGTGTGCTATACAACCCTCCCACAAAGGTCATTCAATAATTCATAAAATTTTTTAGCTCTACTATTTAGTGGCTTATTGATATACCTAAAATATATAATGTTTTTAGACACATTTTTATACCTCTTTTTGAGATATTGCACTTTAATGGAAGGTATTTGTGTGTTTTTCATTCATGTACAAGTAAAAATGTGAAAAATACTTAAATGAGTGAAAAAGGATCAAATTTGGAGCAAAGTGTGAAAATTGTGCTGAAGTGTTTTGGCGCCTAAGCGCCAGATTCGATGCTTAGGCGCAGGTTAAACAGAGAAGGACGCGCCTAAGCACCAGAGACCCCACGACAGTTATTTGGCAGTTTTCTTCATTTGGCCAAATTTTGAAGAGGTATTTGAGGCACATATTGGCTTAAGAGGGTGGTTATGACCACTAAGAACGAAAATATTATTAAAAGACTTATGAAAGAAGGCATACTTTGGAGGATTCATCAAATGTGGACACATTTTGAAGAGTTTCCAAGGCACATTTTGGAGATTTATAGAAGAAGAAAGTTTTTACATTCGAAGTGGGTGCTTGAAGAGGGAGAGAGTGCTGGAGACCTGAGAAGAAGATCGTGGAGAATCTTTTGGAGAGATTTTCAAGCACCACAAAAAAATACTTTATCCTTTTTGTTTTTAGTTAATTTTGAGAGTGTTGTAAAAGAGAAGAGATTCAAAGGAACTTCAAGAGTTTGGTAGAGGATTTGAGATAAGTTTCTATCTTTTGTTTTAAACTACTTTTGGTTTTAATCGAGACATCTTGTTGGTTTGACAATGATTTCTACTTTTAAACTAAAGTGTGGTTTTATTTTTTCCATGAATTCTGAGTAGTTTTCTTTATCTTTCTCCATAAAATGATAAGTAATTAAAGTTTGGATGGAAGTTGTGGAGAGTATTGATCTTTAATGTTGGAAGAAGTTGTGATGATTTAAATCCATGAACTTCATTTACTTCTTAATTTGGTCAATCCAGATGTTAAAATTTGTTGTGAGAACATGTAAGAACCTGGCTGGTATTGTCTCAGTCAACAATTGGAAAGAATCACATGAGGCTGTATGAATGAGAATGTAATTCATATGATTTAGTGCAAATAAATAAGGAAATAATCATTGAAGAGTGTAGAGTTAGAGGACTTTAAAGTGACAGGTTAAAGCCCCCAACTTGATTTATTGTTTTAGGTTCTGATAAGAGATGTTAGCCCCCAAGTGGAGGGAATCGAAGGAACTCTAGAGTAAGAGCTGGTATCTTCCCTGCCTAGCCAGTCTTCAGAACTATTCAAACTTTAAATTGGCCAATGTTCTTTATAGCATCTCTAGTAAGAGTAAAAAATATAATTGCTCCTATTTGACACAACACAATTTACATACTTCCGCAACAGAATTCTTATACTTTTTACTGATTTATGATAAAGAGAAAGATATTTTTTCAAATTTAGTACTTTTCTTTTACATAAACTCAAGTTATCTTTTTAAATTACTACTATTCTGTCAATATATCAAAACTTACCAAAAAGACTTGAATTTTAATACTGCAAAAATAATTGTAGTTCAAGTAACTGTATTTTTAGAATAGAAAGTTGTTGTTCAAAAGTGCATAATGCGTATTCTCTATGTGGGTTCGATATTCATATCTTAATAAAAAATGCATATATTACTTGATAACGATGTGTATACTTGTGTAGTATCCCAATATATATATAAATTAAAAAGTTAAATTCTTATTTTCATAATGTCCGAGGGCGCCCTAATCATCCTTTAACATCTCCTTAAATAATTCTTGCCAAAATCACCATGAAAAAGTTTTCCAAGTTGTACCTGGCAGTTCTGTGGCATGACTACACCACACCCTGACATAACCATGCCATAACCGACATGGCTACGTGATACACCTAATATATATAATGTTTTTATACATATTTTTGAGATATTGTGCTTTAATGAAAGGTATTTATGTGTTTTTCTTGCAGGTACAATCAAATGGATGAAAAATGCTAAAATGAGTGAAAAAGGGTCAAATTTGGAGCAAAATAAAGAAAAATGCAAAAATGAATTGGGGCGCATAAACGCCCAGTCTGACGCCTAAGCGCCTGAGGCTTCGCAACTAAGCGTCAGGTACCCCGCACTTAAGCGCGAGAAGTAGTTACTTGATAAATTATTTAAATTGAGTGGATTTTTAAAGAGATGTTTAAAGCAACCCTTGATAAAAATGTGAGAAATAGCCCGTGCACACGAAAATTCATTCAATTGACTTATGATGAGGCAACTTCTAGAAGATTCATTGAATGGAAACACATTTTTTAAGAGACACCAAGACACCCCTTAGATTTTTATAAGAAAAGACTTAGATTTTCCAGGAGAAGAGGTCAGCCATTTATCAAACTTCACAATCCATTGTCGTCGTCGCCACCAGCCACCTTTATTTTATTTTGTTTTATTTTGAGTGTTAGTTTGTATTGTGAGAGAGGGAGGAGAATTCAAAGGAACTTCAAGACATTTGGTGGAGATAATCTGATATAAGTGTTTATCTTTATGTCTACACTTGGTTTTAATTTAGATTTATTGTTTGTGTGCATGATTTCTACTTTTAAACTCATGTGTGATTATGTTTTCTCCATGAATTCTGAATTCTGAGTAGTTTTCTTTATCTTTTTCCTTAAAATGATAAGTGATTAAGTATTTGAATGAAGTTGTGTGAAGTATTGGACTTCATTGTTCGAAGAAGTTGTGATGATTCAAAACCTTGCACTTCATTTACTTCTTGATTTGACCAATTAAGATGTTAATACCTGTTGTGAGAACATGTAAGATCTGAGATGATATTGTCTCGGTCAACAAATAGTTGGAATCACATATTGATTTCATGAATGAGAATGTAGTTCATGGGGTTGAGTGCAAATAAATAAGGAAATAAACTTTTTAAGGGTGTAGAATTAGAGGACTTTAGAGTGACAGGCTAAAGCTTCCAATTTGATTTATAGTTTATAGTTTTAGGTTTTGATGTTAGCCCCCAGGTGGAGGGAGAAGAGGGAACTCTAGAGTGAGAGCTAGTATCTTCCCTGCCTAGCCAGTCTTCAGAACTATTCAAACTTTAGATTAGCCAATGTTCTTTATAACATCTCTAGTAAGGATAAAAAATATTATTGCTCCTATTTGGCACAACACATTTAGCAACTTCCACAACAAAATTTTTATATTTATCACTGATTCATGATAAGTAAAAAGATATTTTATTTATATTGTCGTCATCTTACAAGTATTTTAGTTAAGTTAATCAGTTGCTTACTTTATTTTTAAATTATCAAAAATTTTAAAAAGAATCGAACTTTCATTCCCAATTTAGCATCTTAAGTTTATGTAAGAATATATTGCTAAGTAAAATTTTGTTATATAAATCTAGTTCTCCCTGTGGGTTCGATATTCTAGACTTAATCAGAAAATTCTATATTACTTGATAACGATACGTATACTTGCGTAGTATCTCATATTTAAAACTAAAATTGCATTCTTATTTGCTTCATAGTGAAAGATTTACCTAGCTTTTGCTTGACACCAAGTTTTTGGCACCGTTGCAAATTAAGAATATCTATTAAGGAAATTGATCGCATACAACGCTTTTTACATCTATATGTATAGAAAATCGGGATCACCACGCCACTGGCTCGCATAACTACATTAGAACCAGCAACAAGCCCAACACAATTATGCCGCATTCTAGCATGGTTATCTTGTTGTAGCTCCTTAGCCCGCTTTGTGTTTTAGAATGAACCTTCCGCAAATAAAAAACTAAGATAAATAAGAAAATAAAAACACATTAATTCAAGTGATTAAATAACATGAATTTACATCGCATCACTCGCATCGCGATCCCAAGTCCCTTTTGACGCCCGCTTCAGAGCTTCCTTTAAAGCTTTTTTGGAGGTGTTCAAAGATTACATCCTTTCAAGGGAGGGGAAGATCTTGAGATGGATGCAATTCATTTTTTGCAGCTTATAATTTGTGGCATGTTCCAAGATAAGATCGTAGTTTTTGAATCGAAGTCTCTACCTCGCAGTATGGCTAGCTAGCTAGGAAGGCAACAATGGAATCACAACGTACAAAGACCACCAATCTGATTCCACTTTATGTAGGATTTATTGATAATGACATTTTTGTTGTTTTACCGTCAAATTCCGCTCGATTCCACCCGCAAACCTACAGGTTCCTAAATCCCATTTTTATTTATTTTGCCTTAAATGCATGAAAAAGTTCAAGTCTTTGAAAGCGGATGGGAGAATGGAGAAGAAAGACAAGGGTAACCTTCCTCAATGGTTTTTGGGTGGGATTGGAGCAGGAGGAGAAGCAAGATGGGACTTTCAGGGCTCTTTGTATGTCTCAAGCAACCTCCTTTTCTTAGTGCAAAGAAAGCAGCTGCGGGGGGAGAGAGAGAGAGAGAGAGAGAGAGAGAGAGTTTATAGATGATTATCAATGATGATGTATTGGTTTATGTGTAACATTAATAGTCTATGAAGTCCTAAATAAATCCTAATGTTCGGATGAAATATGTGTGTATGTTTCGAGATTAATTTGATTTGACAGTTCTCCTCTCACCACTGCTCTCCAATTTGATCCAATTGGAATTGGTTTATTTCAGCACAAGTCATGAAAGTTTTGAAGGATTTACGAATTATAAGTATGTAATCTAACAATTTGTATACTGTCGTTCGTCTACTTTGTTACCACTATACAATTTGAGGTGCCTGACATGCATGAATGTTGTTAATAGGCACGTTAAAATGGTCTCATGTTATGAATTATCTTTTATAGGAGGTGTTTGACTGCCTCTAAGATTTATGATGTTTGACATAAATTCACTACTATAACTTTCTTGCTAAGCTAAATGTGTTAAATCCACGTAAACATTAAAACAAATAACAGAATGAGGAAAAAATGGATTTAGCAATTTCAAGTTTAATTTGTGCAGTTTTTTTATTAAATTAAATTTACATTAAATATCATGTAAGCCTTGCTCAAATCCGGCTACCAAACATCTCCATAGTGCACAAAATCCTTTAGCGGGACTTGTACGGTGGTGGAACCAACCTTTTTTTTAGGGGGGCAAACTGTCTCCTTTTCACCCAACATGGGAGGAGATAGAACAATGAAGAGCATAGTGATATTTAAGAGGGGCAAAAGACTAAATTACTCTCTCATATAAAAAAAAATTTGTATTGTTTTATCCAAATTTGTCTGATAGATCACACCCAATGAAAAGAGCGGAGAGAGAGAAAGAGAGAGAAGAGGACTTGGTGTTCTAGGGCTCTTAGACCCATTTTATTCCATGAAAAATAAGTTTACAAGAGAAGGGAATCAAAAAACCCTTCTACATGAATGAACCCTCCTATTTATAGATAACATGATGATCAAAAGCAAATTACAACACTGCCCTTGCTTTAAAAGGGGTTAGTATATGATACTTTGGGTATTCTGGTTTTCTTACCTAGATCATCAGGTTAGCTCAAGATCTGTGCAGACCATTTTTGAATTTACATATATTTTCTTAGATAATAATAATAATAATATTGAGGATGATATATCCATTTTAATATAATGCAAATAAGGCTATGTTTGGCGCAGCTGCAACTGCGCTACCCCAGGAAGCTGCTGCAGGGAAGCTGACTGTTCGTTTGTTGGAGTTGTGAGAGAACAGATGTGAGGCGGCTGTTTCTGAAAAAATGACTATTCTGCCCCTGTTTAGTGAAGTTGTTTAAAACAGAACTATAGCAACGACATATTTGATAATTCCGAAGCAGAAATTAATTTCAAAACATAATAAGAGTATGAATACACCACTCACTTAGCAGTGAGTATCAAAAGTGATATGAAAAAGAAAAAAAACTAATAAAATTACAAATAATAATGATATTGTCTTTAACGTAAAGGCAGTGTGTTAATCATATATTTTAAAAAATGAAGCTCCTAAGCAACTAAAGTGCAAAGATTAAGCACTGAAGATCTACCAAAAGTTCAGTGGGGATTCCAACAACTCAAACAATTGAAGGATTGATCCAATAAAGATATTCGACCTACTAAGAAGCAAATAGCAAGAGATTGGGCCATATAAAAGATTTTTTGAGCGCTTACATACATAACACACAATGAAAACCTGCAATAAATTCCTCAAAAGCAGACAACAACAATGAAAACCTTTTTGAATCATACGACAATTCCGGATACAAAGATTAGCGCAATCTAAGAACAAAAGAATAAATATCTTCAAATAATACTGCAAGATGACGATGAGATAAAGAGCAAGTTCACATCAAACTTTATCATATATAAATGAATTTATTTTCTATAATTCATGGTTGAATAGACACTGCATCATTCGTTTAAACAAGGAACAACATCCCGATATTTCTTTCAACATTGAGCAATATTGTATGTAAAATCATAAACCTTCATAGGCCCCCTTTTGTTCCCAGGCCGCACAAAGAAGGGCAGGAAACCCTATAACGGTTTCAAAAGAGTACTTGAACAAGAGTAAATTTCATATACATGATGGACATCCAATCTATTCCTACAATAATTTATAAGAAGTACGTAAATCTGACGATTTCAGATCACCCTAACTTCATGCTAGTAGAAATTACAACTTCGGGCAAGGGAACCAATCAAGCTTGCTAATGAGATTGTCATTTTCAACGCAGCCAGAAGGAGAAACTGCGCTTACCCAACCAGGGAGGCGGCGACGCTGAGATGAGGACTCCTCGAGATTAAAGCTGGGGTTTTCCTCTTAGTGGAGACGTAGGTAGACTCGGCAGACCGAAGCTCCTCCTCGGCATCCTCGTTCCAATCGACATTGAGAACTAGAGAAGTCTTCCGTTAAACAGAGGCATGCGAAGGCGGGATCGAATAGAGTGGCAGGTAGTAAAAAATCAGAGCGGTACCGCGGGCCGCGGGGTATCACCAACTGCCGGCATTTCGGTCAGATTCACGGCTGCCGCGAGTGAAACGCTGTGCCAAAATATCCTAAACTGCGGCCTCCCGCTACACAGTGCAGAGAAAACCGCACCAAACGGACCCTAATTTAGGCTGATTGTCCAATTCAAACTAACTAATGCATATCATTACTTCTTTATTGCGTTTAATTCAATCTTGTAAATGAAATAATTTTGTTATCACATTCATCATTCACATAACCGTTTCAATGACTGGTAATACTTCCAAGTGCGTACTTCTTCCTTCTCGAAACACCAGAAGCAGTTTTATGGAGTCCATTTGTCTCGTGACAAAAAAATCAGCCGCTTGAATTAATTAAAAAAAGCATTTTTTTAAAAGGATGATTTTAGCTTCTCAACTTTCAATTTAAAATAAATAAATCATTAAGTTGCACTATACTATCATAATAATATAAGCTTTGCTATGACATTTATTTGAGACATTTCGTCCCCATGTCTATGCTACTAATAACCAAATATTTATAAAGCTTACAAAATTTTAGATGATAAATTACCCTATAATAATCACTTGTACTCTGCCGGCACCAACATAATAGAACAACGTGCAACGCACAATGCCACATTGCCAAACGGAGTCAGATATAAGTTTTATTGAAAATTTCTACAATATCGGTGCTTAATTGATGAAGGGTAGAATTGCATGTGTTTTTTTGGCAGAGGAGTAGAGTAATTTATACATTTAGAGGGTGTTTAAATATTACATCAGTACTACGCACGTAGAGTAACATGCGTAGCCAATGAAATTACGCATGACATCCTGCGCGATAGAGAAAAAAACGGCGCAGTAACACGGGGAATATTCCCCCCATGTTATTCATGTGTTATTGTGTGTTATTCATGTGTTATTGTGTCCTGAGAATATTCCTGGTGTTATAATAACACAATAACACATCAATTACACATAAATAACACACAATAACACATGAATAATATGAGAGAGAATATTCCCCCGTGTTACTGCGCCGTTTTTTTCTCTGTTAGGAATATTCCCCGTGTTATTCAGGTGTTATTGTGTATTATTCATGTGTTATTATGTCCTGAGAATATTCTTGGTATTATAATAACATAATAACACATCAATAACACATGAATAACATGCAATAATACATTAATAACACGGGGAAATATTCTCCGTGTTACTGTGCTGTTTTTTTTCCTGTCACACGGGAAGTCGTGGTGTGATTTTATTGGCTACGCACTTTATTCCTACGTGCGTAGTACTGACGTAATAATTTTCCGTTTAGTAGCATCTTGTTAAAATGTTGGCATCTGAATTTATCTGGATTTATGTACATAAAAAATAAAAGAGCAAAATCCCAATTTTCTCAGTTCTGACGATTATTTGATGGATTTAGGGGGTGTTGGCAGCACCCAGGATTTAAGTTAAATAAAATTTAATAAATTATGTAAATCCAAATGCATTAAATCCAGAAAAAAAAATAGTTGATTGGATTAAAATTAAATCCAATTAAATCCCCTTTAAGGTGTTTGGTGAAAAGAGAAGTGATAAACCCATGACAGATGTGTTTTCTTCCCACTTAAATCCTTTAAATCCACCCAATAACTATTTCAAAAGGGAGGAAAAATTAAATTTAAGAGACGACAGAATTAAACTTCTGTTTTATCACATTTTTTTGCATTTGGCAGCATTAAGGATAAATCCTAATATATATCTTATTTAAAATTTGAACACTCCCTTAGTAAATCGGACTCAGGGTCCGTTTGGGGCAGCTTGTACGTTTCAGGATAAGCTGCAAATCGGACTCAGGGTCTGTTTAGGGCAGCTTGTACGTTTCAGGATAAGCTGCTTATCCTGAAATGCGGCCCGCGGGCCGGCCGCCGGGGTCGACTTGCGGCCTGCGGTTAGTGAAAAAACCAAAAGCAGGTTACGACAAGGAAACGCGCGAACCAAACGGTGAAAATGCCGCCCGCACTTATAAGCTGCCCCAAATGGACCCCAGAGATAGATTTAATAGATTTAATGAAACGGAAAGACACATTACCTCGTGGCTTCCCTTCTCGCCTCTTTTGTTGTCAAACATTTCTGAAGGATTTATCTGGATTTAATCATAAGTGTACCAAATATAATTCTGGATTTAAAAGCAGAAAAAGCATCCTGCTTTGATAAAATCCAGATTTGTCGGATTTACTAAGATTCTAATTAAATAAATCTTGGATGTAGCCAAAACACCCCCTTAACAGTTTTTATTGATATTCAACTGAGGATGATGACAATAAAACTACAATGCTGAAAGCATTTTTTTTATCAGAATGAATAAATAACAAGTGAAACAAAATGCTGAGAGCAAAAGCAAGCAGAAACAGAATAAACCAGATCAAAGAACAATCAAAATGAGAAAAAACGGCTTCCTAACATAGACGTTGAAGATGAGAATTACAGGGGTTTATTAGATCAAGGATTCAAACATATATTTTTACGAATTTAAATGGGAAATTTCTTAGACGTATTTTCGGCCATTCAGATTACACAAAAGAATGGAAATTGAAGAGGGATGCACTATAAATTGATACAGAGTCCAATATTTTTCATAAATTAATTGAAATGAATATTTTACCAAAAGTTTAGATCATAGATCGGTGTGTTGGTAGTTGTTCAACCCTCCCCACACGGCCTCTTCCACTTCTTCCCATGACTTGGCCGTTCTCAGTTCCTTCCACAAACTAAAAATGGCTCCGAGGACGTTGTCCTCATGTAAAATGCAGTAGCACCTGTACGAGCAGGAATGTGAATAAATGCTCAGAGAAATGAACAAAAAAGACAAAAAAAAAAAAAGTTAAATTTATATACATACCACTCAATTCTGATGCATTTACATATCTAACACTTAAACTTCAATTTTTACATATATACCACCATATTTATGCATAAAAAGGTGTATTTCACTTTTTAAAAGTTTATTTTTGGAAGTGATATGAAAAACTTTGTGGTATAAATGTAAAAAACTAAGTTTAGATGTTAGACATGTAAATAAATAGGGATTGGGTAGTATGTATGTAAATGACCAAATAATAATAATAAAAAAAAAACAAATGCTGAGAGAAATGGACGGTTTTCTCAACAGTGTGAAAGTATGATAGAGAATCGCACAATCCAGCTAAGAAAACTATACTGAAGCAAGGAATATTTGGAAATTGTAACTCAAGTGTCTAATTCAACACAGGAGGGAGAGCATTTGGAATAAATACCAGGTTGCATTGTATCTTACATGGCACGGTATGAAAGCCTCTTACACTTATCATTTTCTGGTAGTCCCGAAGAAAGTTCGTCATGATTCAGCTTACTGGTGATGAGAGGAAGATTGTAATGTTCCAAAAGTTTAGCCATAAGGCACATGTCTCCACGGAAAACATCCAAGTATATTGGAATCAAGTCATACAATGGATCCCCTGACAATATAGAGAATGAGTAGAATTATGCATAATGTAACAACATAGCAAGAACCTGTAAAGAAAACAAAAGATATTGAACATCTAAGCATTATGTTCATTTTTAACTTGATACATGTTAGTGAAATCTATCATATTAGATCATCCTTCATCATCATCAGTAGCCTAATGTCAACCATTTGAGAGCAGCTTCAAGAAACCCCAGTTTCATTCATTTTTTCTTGAGCAATACAAGAGGTGGTAAACTTGCTATGTAGTACAACAACAACAAACATTTATCCCACTAAATAGGGTCATATGAATTCTTTTTCTCCATTGCGTGCTATTGAGTGTCATATTTTCATTTAATTATAATAAACTAAGATCATCTTATATACAATATGCCTAAGTCTTTCTAGGTGTATCTCTGTCTTTCTTAACATAAAGTCAAATCTAAAACATCTACTCTCCTAGCCGGATCATCAGATGGTCGACATTTAGTATGACCAAACCATCTAATACGACTTTCTCTAATTTTATCCACCACTGAGCTACACCAACTCTATCACAGAGATATTCATTTTGCATTTTGTCTCTAAGTTTTAAGCCACTCATCCATCTAAGCATTCTCATCCCCGCAACACTTAAACTTTGTTTTATGCTTCTCTTTTAAAGGCCAACATTATGTGCCATAAAGCATTACAGGTCTCACCGCCATCTTATAAAATTTTCCTTTCAATTTAAGCGGTACTTTTCTATCACACAATAGACCCGATGCATTCCTCCACTTCAACCAACCAGCTTGAATTCTACTAACAACATCCCCATCTATATCACCATCAGTTTGAACAATAGACCCAAGATATCTAAAGAGTCCACACATTTTAATGATTTAATCACCCATAATCACAACTCTGCCACTAGAGCTACTACTATTATTACAATTACATTCCATGTATTCAATTTTAGTTCTACTCAAACAAGGGCCTTTACTCTCTAATGTAGACCTCCATAATTCAAGTTTTGCCTAAACTCTCTCTAGTCTTTTCCACAAGAAGGATATCATCAGTGAAAAACATACACCAATGTACATCCTCCTATAAATTTCCAGTAAGAGCATCCATAAATAAAACAAAAAGATACGAGCTTAAAGCCGATCCCTGATGTCAAATTGAAATAAGAAAATACTTGGTCCATCCTGCTTCCGTTCGAATCCAACTGGAATAGGAAAACATTAAGTCAATCCTTGGAATAGGAAAACATTGAGTCAATCCTCCTCCTATTTTAGCACAAGTAACTGCTTAAGCGTACATATCTTCAATGACTTGAATGCAAGTCATATCAATGCCTTTTTTCTCTAGACTCTCCAAAGGATTTCTCTTGGAACCTTATCGTAAGCTTTTTCTAAATCAATACAAATAATATGTAGATCATTTTTCTTCTCTCTGTACTTCTCCATCAAACCTTTAAATAAATATATAGCATTCATATTAGACCTCCCTGACATAAATTAAAATTAATTATGAGAAATCTTTGTAATACGTCTTAACCTATGTTCAATTGTCCTCTCCCATAATTTTAAAGAATGAACATCAACTTAAATCCTCTATAATTTGTACAAACTTCTGCATCCCCTTCATTCTTAAAAACGGGGACCAAAATACTCTTCCCCCGCTCAAACATTTTTTTTTGTTTTTAAAATAATATTAAGGAGTTTAGTAAGCTAAAAAACTGTCAAATCTCCTAAATATTTCCACACTTCACTTGAGATATAATAAGGTACTACTGATTTTCCACCATTGGCTTTCTTTAAAGTCTCCTCAACTTTTTTTTATTAATGCGACGATAAAAATAAATATTTTATTATTATTAACGATATTAAGATCACTAAGATCAATCATATTTTCAGAAACTTCATTAAAAAGTATATCAAAATAACTCACCCACCCATGTTGAATATCTTTTTCTAAGAAAAACACTTTGATTTTCATCTTTAATAAATTTTATTTGAGTTAAATCTTTACTTTTCTTTTCCTATTGTTTGACTAGTTTATACGTATATTTTTCACCCTCTTTAATATCTAATTGTTGACCTCAATTTTCGTGAGGTCTAGTATTCCTCGTAGGAGTTAGGATCTAGCCTTAGGGGTCTTCCTGCGACTATCTTAGAACCTTAGAAGTGGTGCCCGCCTCGTTTTAGTTCGACCTATTTCCGTCCTCTTTTGGAGTTTCGCGTGTGCGGTATCGACTTCTAACACTTAGAAGGAGGTGGCCTTCTGCACAATTCGCACTCCTGCGCGCACCAGCTTCGCAATTCGGAGAGTCGACGTGTCCGATCTCCACAATTCGCATTGTCTGCACCGTTATTTGCCGAGGGCTCGAGTAAACCACTTGTGAAGATCGATCGCGGGTCAATGTTTGGTGAAATTTGAATTTCAACGCGTTTTGACCCGATTGTCGACGACGCCGTCCGAGCGACCCCGGATGACGAAACGGACTGCGCCAACGCGTCCGGAACGTCGATTTTGCCCGGGGAGGACACCCATTTTGTCGCGTCGTTGCGCGCGAATAAATCGTTTTAATTAATATCTATATGTATATATATATTTAATATATATATTTATATATATATTAGTTAAC
>NW_018165660.1:250445-251054 GCF_001263595.1 Phalaenopsis equestris | reverse complement strand
AATTCTGGGAGAGCATTTTCTTTGAGTTGGTTTCCTGTGCTGCTTTGCTTTAGCACTCTCGAGGTACCCCTCTCTTCCCCCTTCTGTCGGTGCCTTGTTTCCTTGCGGTTTTCCTCTTGGCCGAGGCTTTGAGCCTGTTTATGTTGGATGATACAGCATGCTATTCTTTTTTTTTCTTTTACTTGTCTGAGATGAAGCAGTGGCATAGATCTCTTATAGGAAGCTTGAAATATGTTTTTGAAATGATTCTAGCACTTCTTGCAAGCATGTTGGGGTTTCGGTTTTAGCATTTTATGACCTGCTTTTGCTTAAAAAGAATGTTAGAGAGCTCATTTTATTTCTCATACATATATGGAGTTTGATTTAGCTCCCCATGCGGCATCACCTCTGTTCGAATACCTGTTGAGATTGTTTCATGCCTGGAATATTTAGATACGCAGGTGTTTCCTCGGTTTGGAGGCTTGGTTTCGGCTTCCTGTGACACTCTTTGGTTTGAAATATGTGCTATGAGAAAAATCTATTTAGAAAATGCTGTGGCTTGGTTTGGGACTTGGGTTTTGGCTTGAAATGGCTAGAGCTGCATTTTTGTATGTATATGTATAAAAAAAA
>NW_018165660.1:247017-247585 GCF_001263595.1 Phalaenopsis equestris | reverse complement strand
AGGAATTTGGAGCTAGCACGGTGGGCATCACGACCATCTTCAACAGCAGAACATGTCTTCCCCAGCAAAATCATTCCCTTTCCTAGAAATTAAACAACAATCCATAGGTTTTCGAGGTTGTTTGCCTAGCGCAACATAAATCCTCCCCATTTTCTTTAGGCATTCGTATAGCTCTGCCGTACGATTTAAGCCCTAAACTCGTTCTAGGTTCCGAGGTTGTCGTCCGATATGACTTAAACCCTCATATCTTCTAGGCGATTTGTGTGACCCTGTCACGCAAATATAAGCCCTAATTAAATAAAATTGGCAGGATGAAACACTTTAATATTTTCTTCATAAAATTGGAGTCAAACCATAGGATAGACTGGGAAGTCACTGAGGTTCTCCTCAGGATCTGTGGTCTTCCCTAGTTTCTCTTCATTTGGATTCCTCAACAATGTTCCAGATTTGAGTCTTTCCCTTTCACACCTTCGTCTGATTTCGTTGAAAAGTCCTATCCTTTTGACCTCTTTGAAGACATTATCCCCTGATTTTTATCGAGAGTTTTCTTAGGTGACTTCGGTCATTT
>NW_018165660.1:236145-246969 GCF_001263595.1 Phalaenopsis equestris | reverse complement strand
GAACTTGTCGGCAAATAAAACGGTTTCGCAGACCCAAACGGATGTCATATCTTTCTTAGTTTATTTGATCGAGCCTCACCCTCAAGTCTTGTGTTTATCCCTCGGGGTAGATACAGGATTTGAGGTTGAGTGCTCTTTCATTTAAACCATGGAAAATATGAGGTCAGTTTGATTTCATATTTTTTCTAAAATTATATATATATATACGTAAATTAAAAAGTCCTTCCGAAGCGGGCGACGGGATTTCGATTCCGGCGACCGACAGCTTCTTACGGGCGACCCCCAAACATTAACTCTTTTCCCCTTTTAAGCGCCGACACTAATATAGTATAAATATCGCTAAAAGCATAACTTTTAGAGACACAAATTGCTCTATTAGACTTCCTACGGCCACCTTATATTTTTCTCAATTCTCTAAGCTTTTACATTTAAACTAATTTTTATAACACAACTTCTTATATCTTATTTGTTCATGCACAATATTATTCCACCATCAACTATTTTTATTTATATAATTTTTTCCTTCTGATTCTCAAGGTACATCATTTGTCACTTGTTTAATAGTATTTGTTATATTATCCCACAAATAATTTGCTCCTTCATGAATATCCTAAATCTTAAAATCTTGTAGTTTACTCATAAAAATAATTTTATTTGTATCATTTGGGTGCCCTCATCTAATTCTATGACAATGATTCATAATATTTTTTATCTTACAACTCTTCATCTTAAAATCCAGAACTAATAATCGATGTTGACTACTTATATTATCATTTGGAATGACCATATAATCTTTATATTATTGATGATCTATTCTTCTCATAAGAAAATATTTAATTTGTGTTTTATTAAATCCATTTTTATAAGTAATAATACGTTTTCTTTCCTTAAATAAAGTATTAGCAATAACAAAATCATACGATAAAACAAAATCTAATATGACTCCACCTTCTTTATTTAATCACTCGAAAATTGTAGTCATCATGAATATTTCTAAAATCTAGTAGCTCTCTACCAACATGTCCATTTAAATCTCCTCCAATAAAAATTATTTCTTCAAGAGTTATCATTTGTATTGATTCTTCTAGATCATTCTAAAATTTTTCTTTAGAACTTATATCTAAAACCTATTTAAGGAGCATAAATACTTTATAATATTAAAAAACTTAGTATTAACAACAATTGATTTTATTAATTTTTACAATATTATCTTTCAAACTCTTAATTATAATTACACTTACACCATTTCTAGTGCAACTCTTACATGAATACCAAAGTTTAAAACCTAAGCTAACAATCTCTTTAATTTTTTCTTCAATCAATTTAGTTTATTGAATACATAAGATATTTATCTTCCTATGAACCATAATATCAACTAATTTCATTAATTTATCAGTGAGTATCTATATTCCAAAATACTATTCTAATATTAATTTTATGGACTAACTTTTTTACTCGCATATGTTCGTAATGTGAGAATTCTTACTTATTTGACACTGCACCCGAGTGTCGGTATAGCAGCCCCTGCACATTTTTCACTGCATTTAGATCATACAACATGTCGCTTCCACGAGACGCCTTGGCATTTACACAAGGATCTAACGATTTATGTTATGATTTTTCGATAAATTTTACGCTAATTGTCGACTACCCAATGCAACCCTCCACTTTTCATATCTAGGGCTTGGGACCCGGCAATGACAGTATTCAAACTTGCACTGTGCAAATTATAATTTATAACTTCCACCAATGCTATAAAAAGTTCAAAAACATTTATTCTTCCTAATCTTTTGGTGTTATATAACTAAGTAAATTAACAATTTTCAACCTTTATCAAATACTCTAAATCACCTATGTCCACTTTATGTTATTATCTCCGATATATGTTAATCCCGCAATCCTCCATATAATCAATCTTTAATTTCTTTTAATTTTTCTGCATATCTATCCTAATATTCTCATCTCCACAAACACAAAATTTGGCTATCGATGACTTTTTTTATTTGTTTAATACTTCGATCCACACAACATAAGTATGTATAATTGAAGTTTTACAAGATGCACATTCAAGTCCATCCTAATCTTTTATTACATTATACTTACTCTTAAAGCACAAATCGATTTTAGCCACCTAAATACAATTTTATAGACTATATCCTCATCTACATCCTCATTCTTTTGCATAATAAATTGATAATACTTGAATATATCACACATCAATATCACTTTATTTTATAATATTAGTCAATGATTATTATTATTATTATTAGCACACCATACTTACATAATATACATTTGCCATTGTTCCACTCAAGAACCCTATTATGAATCTTCTCTTTACTGCTATAACTTTCCACTTATTAGAGCGAAACGATTAGAATTGTGTTATTGTTGTAAGCATACACCAAGGCATATGATTTTGAATACTCTTGATAAGCAACTCCATAATCAATTAAAAAATATTGATTTAATGACATCTTTGATATAAACATTTTATAAATGAAAATTTCTTGGTCACTCCGCAAGTCTTAATAATACTTGTAAATGTTATGCCATACATATCTTTAATATTTCAACCTATCTTTCATGTGCATTTATTGTCCTTGATTCAATCCAAATAAATTATCTTAGTGATTGATTGAATGCAGTCTCAAGATCAATAAATATTATTTCTCTACCCATTCATTGTGTTAATACAAATAACTCTATGGAGGATCTTTCTAACACAAAATTAAATTATATATATATATATTCTAGCTTGGGAAATTAATGGATGATACTCTAGTAACTTCGGGTAATGGAACGACACTCAGCAATTGGTTAGTTGTCTCCGCTCCTAGAACCAGAGGCAGAGGCAAGACCAAGCTGGCTCATGCCTAGCAGCTTATTTCATGCAAGTTTTTTTTTTTTTTTTTGTGTTTTATCTATGTTTCATCATTTTTATGATGTTAGTGTCTGATGTATACAACATCTATGTATCTTTTCAATTTCAATAAAATTAGCCCTTGGGCGTTTATATATATATATATATATTCCAATGCAATTGTTTAGAGTTAGTATTTTTATTTAGTCTCATAAGTTCATTGTATAACTCCATTAGTTTGATTTATCATATTTTTAAAGCATTGTTCTTAATATTTGTACCAAAATGTGTTCTCTCCAATTTTTTAACATCTTACCCTAAAAAATATCATTGAAAATACTTACTTGCTAAATCAATGTGATATCAATTTTAACCCTCCAAATCTCAATGGATGTCTCATATAAACTTAATGTTTGTACATTTTTGCATCTTCTTTAGACATAGTTACTATTAGCATATTTAGTAAATGTTAATAGATGCCTACTAATGGTAGGAGATTATGGCAAAAAATATTCTCATAATTGAGAATATAATTCTAGATATTTTTCACTTTATCCACTCATATGCCTATTTAAAAGCTATTTTACAAGTAAGACATAATAATTTTTTTTCTCATAATGAGGTATCAAAGTAGGAAAATCATAACCATCCTATTGATCTCACATAACTTGCTCGCTTGCCCGTGATGCATGTCATCGCCACAAATCCACCTACCCACACGCAATCTTTATCAATCTCCCTCAAACCTTATGATCACTCATCATTTACAGACACTTAACCACACATCATTATGTTTGCACACTTCATGCAACATTGCCCCTCATACTACTGTCATGCTCGCTCCAATCGTCACTGGCACTCACATCACACAACCTTGCAATCACTCAAATGTCGATTATTTCATATCTACCCCGTGCCTCACTTAGTATCCTGTCCCTACCTTGAATGCTTTGGATTCAATAATAATATTTGCAGTATCTTTATGATTTGGGTTAACTCCAGTATCACATCATGTTAATCATTATGATCACAACTTTAAGGAGTTCGGGAATCGACTATAGGAAGTGGATTTGGATTGATGAAAAAAATTGGGCGTGAAAAAACAACTACTACTACATGACAAAGGCCAGAATCATTGATTCCCAAAAGAAAAGCTGATCTCATATTTTTCTCAATAGGTCCATTCATATCCACATAGCTAGACATTATAATTGACGTAGTTGACATTATATTATGAGTTTCAGTGAAGTGGGCAACTTTTAGTAGAGAAATATGCCATAAATAATGAGCAGAGAGCCGCACCAAAGAGTCCAAAGATCCAATAGTCTAAAATGAAAAATTTTCAAGTTAAAGTGTTAATGGCAGCAATGGCAGAAATCAAGCAGGCTAAGAAGATATAGCATGCAAATGGTTGCAAACTAATATATCATGTGAGCAGGCGATTGAGAATCAGCATGTGAGCAAGCAAGAATGATTGGCGCTTGAGTGAGTAGAATTAGTGCGCAAGCAAGCAAAATCAAGGAGCAAGCGGGATCAGCAAGCAATCAAGTTGGCAGGATTGGCAGGATCAATGTGTGAGCTAGTGATCGGGGCTAATATAAACAATGCATGTGGTCAAGGGAGAGTAAGGGATTCGCTTAAGCAGAATTTTTACTCATTTGCATCCACATGGGATTTTCATGGATTCTCTCTAGGGATCTTCAAAACACATGATCCTCACGAAATCTTTGAAACATACAGAATGAATAGTAATTCTCAACACCTCACGATATCTTAATCGGATCCTCTAGGATCCTACAGATAGAAAAAGAACACGTAGGCCTTTGATAGCATGCCAAAAAGAGCTGCACAAATGGCTGCCCTCCTCTACAGGGTTCTACTTATTATATAGAAAGGAATTGGTGACATACAAGACAATGATTAAGTAATTTGCTCAATCAAATCTATCCTAATAGAAAGTAATTAACATTTTCCCAAAAGCCAAAAATACAAAGCTATACTAATTATTAATACATATTTCTAGCCATAATTTACGTGTAGTACTTGATATGGTAATTGGTCTGATAATTAATGCTTACAAAATTCCTATCATATTGACAAGCAAGTTGATCACATGTTACTCTTTTGTCCATGCAATCAGAATTTAGGAACAATGAGAAAATGGAAGCAAAGAGTGACCAACCTATTGACAGATCACTGAAATCAAGAATGTGAGAAGGGCACCATCTCTTCAAATTTGTTATTCCATTACAGGCACTCAGAGTAGTATTAACCATCACAACCACATTTTCTCCATCAGAAGGATCATTCACTCCATTCATCCTTGAATCTGTATCACCTTGACCACAGGCATCATGTGAACCGTTAACTTTCAAACTTGTATGTGAAGAACACTCATTAAAACAGTCAAAAGGACAACACTGCTTCATATGAATATTATCATCCATAATATCTGAATGTATCCAAGTTGGAATGCACTCAAGTGATCCATCATCACCCTATGGCATGAAGTTGGAAGTTTAGGCTAAATTTAATCGATGGTCATATATTAATACATTTAAGGAAAATAAGCTTAGAAGTTACCATTCGGAAGTCAAACAAACTTGAAAGGTCATGCGGAATATACTTTTCAACTTCATCTATCAAAAAACCTGGAATAGGATCGCCCCTGAACAGCAGAGAAATATTACAAGCGTGGTAAAAAAAATTATGAAAGTTTAAACACCATTCACTGTCATCATTCCAGTTATAAAAAAATTCAAGGCATTGTGAAGTATAATATTTAGATTAAAAAAAAGTAAATGAAATCTTTCAAAGGAATGTGATCAAACTACCTTTTATGATATTGTTGACGCTCATACTCTCCATATGAATGAACTTGCAAAAATGAAAGCATCAAATTATACAATATGGACTTGAAGCATATGTTGTATCAGGAGAGTAGCAACACGGGAACACAAACACATTTGTATCTTACAATTTTATAAGCTAACTGCATAAAGTCATCTTACCTCATGAAACAAGACACAAAGATACAAAGGTTCCATACATAAAATCAAAAGTATTCCAAAGGAATGGGATCAACTCCCATTAAGGGTATTGTTGTTTCTCATGATCTTCACATATAGTTGAACTAGCAAAAAATGAATGTATCAAATTACACATAAAAGTGGATTTATTTTGAAGCAAAAACTGTATCAAAGGGTATCAAACTAGTAAGACAAACATTTGCATCCTATTATTTTATAAGCTAGCTGAACAGAGGCATATTACCTCTCAAACAAATATAAAGGATTTGAAGTTTCAAGACAAAAAGATCACGAGTTACTCTCCCAGCTATATAGGCATAATGTAAACATGCATGAGAATGATGAGATAAATATCAGATTAAAATAGAAAGAGCAACAAAGTTTTCAAAGGCACAAGGGTAAAAAGAAAAGGAAGAAAGATATCATACAACTTCAAGTTGTAAAAGAAATGCTTACTGCCCAGTGAGAAAACTTACCATTGAGCTAATTGATTCTTTATGTTTTTCTTCCTTCTATCTAACAAGGCAATCAGGAGTTCCCATTTTTTAAAGGTATCAAAACCTTTACAATCTGCCTCCATCAGATCAGTCTCCACAGGTAACTTGTTATGTCCAACAGAATATTCTTGAATGTTTCTTTCCTCAGATATCTCCTTGAGATGAGTTTCAATGTTTGGTAATGGTAAAAGGTGAAGGTGACGGAGTTGCTCACCTAGAAATGAAGCTAGATGGAATACTTCATTTTTGGACAACGAATATCTCCTGCAAATGGAAAAGAATCATGTCAATTAGCTTTTGAAGAACTTTTAGAGACACGTGAAGTCAACATATTACAATTCAGATTGATTGCATACATAAAAAATTTGAATTACATTGCAGATAACTACACTCACAAATTAGCAAGAATATCCCCTTTGCATCGTTTAGATACTATAAAAGGCCATATCCTGGAGCACATATTAACTCCATGGTTTTCCAACTCAAATTGTTTCTTGCTCCATATTCCAAAGGGAAACCCATCTGCAGTGTATTTTCTAATTACAAGACTACTGTTAGCAATCATATCAGGCATGGCTCGTCCATCCCATGAAAATGTTCTATAACCAGTACCGTCAGCAACCAAAAATCCACTTTCTATGATATCAGGAACATGATTCATCAAAGGCGAATTGCTTTTGGCAAGCAGACTGTAGAACTCAAGCTGCAGGCATGAGAAAAAGCACCATTTGTACAAGAGAAACACAAAGAAAGAGCAGAAAATAAGGCTTCATTGGAGTTAGAACATACCTCTGTACCAAGACAGTGGAGAGAAGAGCCCAGACCTCCCTCAACAAAAATTTTGATAACGTAATCAGAAATAAGAAATACCTGAACAAATGGAACTACATAAATTGATAAAGCTTCAGATTGAAAGCTACAAATAATTTTCTTCAAGAGGCATTGAAGAAGAAGAAATGTAGAAAAGTCAGATGTTTGGGTAAACTGATGCCTAAACTATGGAATAATAAGCACAAGCTAGCATTACACCAATTCTCAATTACCACGATAGCAGATTGTAGATCAGTTCTATTATACAAGGGTACAGACTATTCATCGCTTCTTTTACTCCAAATGCAATTAAAAGTGCTATGCATCTTGAAAAATATATAGTTACCTAATACTCGTAATGGTTGGCACTCCCTTAATTTTGAAGAGTATGAAATAATATCATTGCATTACAAATACGATGCAAATTAAAAATTGACAAAATTTCATAGAACTCCAAATTCCAAAATCTTGTAACATAGATTATCTTTGCCAAAAATACATTTTAATTAACTTAACTATCTAAAATACATATCTTTGTACCCTGCATAAACTAAAGAGAATCTAAAACTCATTAGTATATAAGTATTTTACATCTTGATCAATCCGTGTGAAGACTTCTAGTTCTTCTTATACTGCCATGAACTCATCTACTTCAACCTCAAGATTTACTAATTCAAAATATTAAACTCCAACGCCTACAATTTATCTTGTTTAGGGCACATACTTATTTCTCCAACTCCTAATGCCTCCTACTCACCTGATGTCAAATTATCATCAACTAAAATGAACTCATCTTTTGATTTTTAAGTATTAGATCCATCTCTCCAATCATGCCTACTGTTCTCAGCTTATTGTCTGATGCTTAAGTTTAGGCTAGGTAATTTTGCTCATTCAGTAGGCGTGTGAAACATTATTGTCTTTCCTTTCCAAGGTTCAATGTGAGCGCTCAGCTAGCATTTAACAATATCACAAGCACCTTCGGTCTTATAATTTATATGCAAAACAAAATGGTGGTTTAATGCACTCTGATTTTTCAGATACGGCATACACTTTTAATTATGATACGATTTCATTAGAATTTTATTATCCGTTGTACTAATTTAATTTGAATTTTAAGCAATTTACCAAGTAATCTACATCCAGTTGATTTAACCTGCTTATTGGCTATACCACTAGGATTAGGTCTATAAGCTGCCACCGCCTTCAAATAATTAGTACATTCTATCCAATTTTCCTTTGTCCTCGTCTCTATTGCAAAATTTCCACTGCCATGCAACTTAGGGAAGCATTCCTCAAACAAGCCATGAGATTAGTTTTGTCATTAGAAAACCGATGTCAAGATCCTTCTTTCTTTTATGGCAACTAACATTTGGACAATTTGATATGAGAAAATGGAAGATAATTTTTTAAGCAGCATTTGTGGCCTCACTCGCTACCTCTATTCCCCATTCTTGAAATGCTATCTTGACTTAGGACCGATCAACCATTGCATTACTGGAATCAACTTTGGATCTCTAGGCCTATATTTACATACACACTTTTCCGATTTCTATTAACTTCCTCTAAATCCCAGTGCAGTTGCTTTGAGTGGATTTTTTTTAATCCCACTCATTCAACTGTAATATCATGACCATATTGAGTTTAGTTGACGTTTTGTCAAATACTCAAAAATAGTATATTTTTTTAACATATATTATTGGCCTAGTGTTGTTTGGTCATGAACTATCTTGTTGTTGGGTGCTCCCGCCATGATTGTGATTACATTGTGAAAATTTAGAATTGAATCAGGTTATGTGTGCCATGCTTGGAGAAATACATTGAAATGAGCAAAAGCTAAAAGGATCTTCCACTTTGTTGACTCCTGGCCTCCTCCTAATGATTCTCTCTTGGGTTTTGTTTACCACAACAAGTAAACAAACAAATTCTAGAAGAATGATGTTGAAGTCAGAACGATTGCCACATAATAGTTATCAATTCCAACGAAATAGTGGTAGCACATGATTCTGAAATTAGGCTATTATTTATGAGTTGAAGCACATATCAAATAAATTATACTATAAAGATTAAAGAGCAGTTGCAATAAATAAATATATTGGTAGATCACTTGCTGCTTACTGAGGTTAACGTCATTTAATTTCTAGCCTGAAAGCTCTAAAGTCTTGCTCACAGATCCACCAAGTTTCAAAATAATGCTTATGGGTGTGGAAACCTGAGAAGAATCAGGCGGTTTTTTTAGTACGGACTGGCTGGCTATCCAAGATCTTATGGAAGATTTGATAGGAGACCAATTTGAAAACATCATGATTTTTGTTTATTCATTTCCTATTTATGTTTGTTAATTTTTTATTTCAAGATTTCTTTTCCTAATTTAGGATGGATTGAATTCCCTATATATATGTACCCTATATATGAATAATGAAATCAAGCAAATTTCCCTAGTAATTTCTACATGATATCTGAGCAATAGAACCCTACCCTAGCCATCAGACATCTGCCAAAGCCACAGAGCCTCTACCCACAGCCTCTACCCACAGCCGTCCCTACCATATTTCTCCCTGGTGTTGTCATTATTGTATGTGTGGCCTGAATTGCTTGTTTGCCTCATCAGAACAGTGCATATGGACTACTCATCGACTCGTTTTCTTCATGTGATGGGATTAGGTCATTGTATCGGCTCGTGCGTCTTGATCGGCTCATGCATCTGGACCACTCGTTGGCCCTGTCTTCATCTTTCGATCCTCTTCTCTCAATTGCAACTCTCATCTGTTGGCCCTCCTCTCTTAACAGACCTTCGCCTATTGTCCTTGTGGCAACTCATTCGACGACCTTCTCATGTTGACCCCGAGGCATATCTCATCCGCCTACACTTCTCTTATTATCCTAGACTGCTCCCTAATCCCAACAGCCAACTTGGTTCTCTCAGAAGACCAGGAACAATCTCAACAACCTTTCCACCGATTTCCTCCTTGTGGCAGCAAGCAGAAGCAATCGAAACTCTCCCCACCTTGGTTCTTCCCTGAAATTTTTCCTTATCCTTGCAGGTCGCACCTTGCAGCTTTCCCTGCTGGAACTCTTCCCTCCAGACCCGTACTCAAAACCTTCCCCGCAACTGTTGGAATCCTTCCTGCAGCCCTTTATCTTCCTGCAAGCCCTCCGTCGGAGCTTCTCCTTGAAGCAGGTCATCCTCCAACGCGTCTCCTTGCAGCAGTCCCTCCTCCAAAACTTGTCCTTGCATTCGTTAGCGCCAGAATTCTCCCTGCAGGCTATAAAACTCCCTGCAAGCCCTCCCAGTTCCTGTCTCATCTCCCGCTATTTCCCTGCATGGTTGTAGTAGTAGATTTGTTGCTCTCTCTCCCCAAAGGACGTCTCTCAGCATCCAGAGCAACTCTACAGACTTCTCCTAGAGCTCCTTGCAAGTTTCCAGGCTTTCCTCCACTCCTGTGGCAAGAAGTAGCCAGGAATCCTACAGTTTGGAATTATTCCAGTCCTAAACGTAAATAGGGTCTATGACCAAGTACAAAATGAAGATTTCTAGTTCTACTCAAAGCCTATCAACTTGATAATACACCAAGGTATCATATCTTCCTATCTTGTGTTGACCTCAATTTTCGTGAGGTCTAGTATT